>NC_067495.1:111708966-112008966 GCF_947179515.1 Apodemus sylvaticus
GCGTGCACCACCACTGCCTGGCATGGCTGTCCTTTTAAAGGTCCTACTAGCACCTGACTGAGACAGATGCAGATACTTACACCCAACCATTGGACTGAGGTTGGGGACCTCTATGGAAGATTCAGAGGAAGGATTGAAGGAACTGAAGGAGATGACAACACCATAGGAAGACCAACAGTACCAACTAACCTGTATCCCTGCAAAATCCCAGAGACTAAGCCACCAACCAAAGAGCTTACATAGGCAAGTCTAAAGCCTTAGGCACATATACAGTGGATAACTTCCTTGTCTGGACTCAGTGGGAGAGGATGGACCTATTCCTGCAGAGACTTGATGCCCTAGAGATGGGGGATTCTGGGAATGGGTGTGGTATTGGGGAATACCCTCTCAGAGGCAAAGGGGAGGGGAGAATGGAGTGAAGAACTTTGGGAAAGAGACAGGGAAGGGGACAACATTTAGAATGTAAATAGAGAAAAATAAATTAAAAATATAAATGTACATAAAATAATTTAGCTAAAAATAGAACTTATGAAGTTAATATAGCTGAAGTGTAAAGGGAAGGAATTAAAGAGGCAACTTTTTTTATTGACTATGTTATGTATTCACATTATATCCCAATCACAGCTGCCCCTCTCTCCTCTCCTCGCAGTCCCCCCTCTCACATCCTCCTCCCATCCATTCTTCTTCCCCTTCTCCCCAGAACACAGTAGGCCTCCGATTGATATCATTCACCTCCAGGCATAGCAAGGCCACACAGAGTGACTAGGTGTGTCTTCTATTGAGGCTGGACAAGGCAACCAAGTTAAAGAAAAGGGATCCAAAGGTAGGCAATGTAGTCAGGGATAGCCTCTGCTCTAATTGTTAGGGGACCCACATAAATACTAAGATGCACATCTGTTGCACCAGTGTAAGGAGCCAACGTCCCTTTGATGCATGCTTTCTGGTTGGTGATTTAGTCTGTGTGAGCTGCTATGGTCCCAGGTTAGTTGATTCAGTAGATTTTCTTGTGATATCCTTCACTTCTCTGGTTCCTTCAATCCTTCCTTGTCCTCTTATACAAGATTCCCCAAGCTCTGCCTAAAGTTTGGCTATGTGTCTCTGTATCTGTTTCCTTCAGCTGCTAGGTGAAACCTCTCATATGACAGTTATGTTAGGCTCCTGTCTACAATTATAGCAGAATATCATCAATAGTGTCAGGGGTGGGCCCCCCTCTCATGGCGTGGGTCCCAAGCTGGACCAGTTATTGGCTGGTCCTTCCCATCTCTATCCTATAGGCCGGACAAATTGTAGGTCTAAGGTGCCCCAGTCCCTCCATTGGAAGTCATTGGAGATGGTGAATTCAGGCTCCATATCTCCCATTGCTAGGGTCACCCTCATAGATTCCTGGGAGTTTCCATTGTCCTAGGTTTCTAGCTCATTCAGATTTTTATACTAAGTGAAGCAATCCAGAAACACAAAAACTATATGTTGATCCCAGATTTTACTTAATATAGTAACTATTATATATAACTATATGTGATTAACTATATCTTAAGTAACTATATATGAATCTTACTGGTGGCAGGAAGGAAGTTAGCAGCAGGGCAACCAGGAAGCAATTATGAAAATGCCATAAATGGACTTCACTATATTATACGCTTATTTTAAAACTTTAAAAAATTATCTATCAAGATTGGAAAGATGTTTATGAAGGAGTCAGCAGGATGATGAGGCTTAAAGGGGATAATATAGGGGGTTAGGTGAGTGTGGCTAGGCGGCGTGGGGGAAGGTGTTCAGGCGGGCCCTTGCCTGGGCACCTCTGCCCCTGAGGGACCACACACACACACACAGACATGGTATAGAATAGAGTTTATTCAGAATAGGGGATGGGAGTTAGTGGTAGAGAGAGAGAGGGAGAGAGAGAGAGAGAGAGAGAGAGAGAGAGAGAGAGAGAGAGAGAAAGAGAGAGGGAGTGGAGAGAGTGGAGAGAGTGGAGAGAGTGGAGGCCGGCCATGACCATGTGGAGGGGGGGAAGAGCCCCAGGGGCAGAGAGGTGAGAGTATGTGGGAGAGCGTGGGAGAGCGGAGAGCAAAGAGAGAGAGGAGGAGCAAGTAGCCCCTCTTATAGTGGGCCAGATCTCTGGGGCGGGGCATACCTGGCCATTGCCAGGTAGGTGTGGGGTGGAGCTTAGACAAAACCCCAACATTTTTAATAGTTAAAAACACCTTCTTTAACTGATGCTTTGGTCAGTTAAAGTTTGCAGAAGTCCAGGTTTCAGATTCCAGGGCTCATATGGTGGCTCACAACCATCTTTAAGTCCAATTCTAGAGGATCTGATGCATTCTTCTGACTTCTGTAGGTACCAGGTAAGCACATGATACACATAAATACATGCAAGCAAAACACCCATACACATAAACAATGAATAAATCTAAAAATTTTTAAAAGCATAATTACTTATAAAATTTTATAAAGAACTTAGGTTTCTATTGTGTTAGACATAATGCTTGATCTTATTAAAAGTCCTGGTTCTTTCTTTTCTTTTTAATCTTACAATCTTTATCTGTAAATAATGGGAACTTTTTGAAAATATATAGTCAAACATGCCAGGAAGAATCTTTGACTATGTTCTTCTGTGACACACACACACTGCTGACACCCTAGCTTAGCAAGGAGAGCTTTCCTTTTGGTTGTTTTTCTTTCTTGTTGCTTTTCTGCTCTTTTGACCCAGTGTCATGAGGATGAGTCATCCGGCAGCATGACTGCCTTTAACCTTTGTTATTTATGATCGCTCTTTCCCTACCAGACCCACCCATTCTGCTCTAAACTCAAAGTAAAGTCACACTGAAGTCAATCAGAACTCTTCTTGTCAATTTGAAAACAGGTCACACAGGATTCATATGGAATTCACTTAAACCTTAAAAGTAAGCAAATTAAAAATCAATTCAGATATAGTAGCTTCTCTGACATGAACAATAAGAAAGCAGATTGAAATAAGTATTAAGAACAGCCACAAAATGACCCTACTTACATAAACCCAATAAAATAAAATCCCCTTGTGGTAGGCTGCTGAGAAGCTTTCTAGGCAGAGAGTACAAAATGGTACAAATAAATACAAGCCACAGGGAAACATGCAGAATCCCCTCTATGGGCCATTATAAAGTATTTTACATGAGCTGGCAAGATTTCATGTGGCCTCAAGAGAATACAAAGTAAGTGTATATATTGATATCCATATTCCAAAAGCAAATAATTTTGATTATTTATTGCATCCTGCCTTCATTTTACATGTCAATTATTCTACTGTTACAATTGTCTGCTTTTCAGTTTCATTCACAAATAGGTTGAAGCCATCAGTTAGGAGCCTTGATATTGTCTCTCCTGACACCTAGTGGATGGATACCTGATAGTACATCTCCCCTCCTCTCCCCTCCTCTCCGCTCCCCTCCCCTCCCCTCCTCTCCTCTCCCCTCCCCTCCTCTCCGCTCCCCTCCCCTCCCCTCCTCTCCTCTCCCCTCCCCTGCTCTCCCCTACCCTCCCCTCCTCTCCTCTCCCCTCTCCTCATCTCCTCTCCCCTCCCCTCTCTTTTCCTCTTCTCTCCTTTTCTCTCTTCTCCTCTTCTCTTCCTTTCTCCCACAACTCACAACATAATATTTTTTTTTGATTCTTTGGTACTTTCATATCAAGCACCACAATCCCACTTATTTCTCAGTTCTTCCACATCCGGCCCCCACCCTTTTAAACTCCCCCATTAAAAGAAAATAAAAATAAAATTAAAAATTAGAAGAAAAATTGTGGTAATGGTTTTGGAAATTGCAGTGTGTCTGTCTGTCTATCTATCTATCTATCTATCTATCTATCTATCTATCTAACTATCTATCTATCTATCTTCTCCCTCCCTGTCTCTTTCCCTCTTTCTTTTTCTGTCTCTCCTTCTTGCTCTTTTGACTCCCCTTTCTCTCTTTTCTTTCCATCTTCCCTAATGCTTTTCAAAAATAATCAAATTCCTTTATTTTTCAAGACAGAAAGTAAGGCTGATTCAGTCCATGGATGGGACTGAATTACACACATCAGGCCTTTCTCCAGCATACAGATCTCCTTTACTGTTTTGGATACCCCTATAATTCCATGAGTTGTTGTTGATGGATAGATATCAAGGACTCCCTGGTACCCATGTTATGCTGTAACAAACCACCACCATCTTGGTAACTTAAAACAGAGTATAGTTAATGTTTGAGTTACTCTATAGTTCAAGCTGGCTCAAAACACACTACATAACCCAAGATAATTTTAAAATCCTGATATTCATGCTCACTTAATCTCTTAAGTGCTGGAATGCAGACCTGGCTTATGTAAATTTCCTACCTTGAACTTCTGGATGTCAAATATTCTACAAAACCAAGCTATCAGCTGCAATGTATTTCTTTAAGTGTGAGTGCTTGTACATGCAGTATATACATGCATACTATACATATATGTATATATGCATATAAATTTACTCTCATATATATATATATATATATGCGTGTGTGTGTGTGTGTGTGTGTGTGTGTGTGTGTGTGATGTGAAGGTCAGTGGTTGAGTTCATATACCTTCTATCAGTCTCCATCTTGTTTTTAATGTACAGTGATTTCTCACTAAGCCTGGAACTCACTGTTTTCTGCAGGGCAGAGTGGCCAATGAGTTCTACTGTCTTTGAATCCACCTTTGTTCAACCACCACAGTACTGGAGTCAGAGACGGGCAATGTTAAACCCAGAAATTATGTAGGTACTAGGATCCAAACTAAGGTGACTCTCACACTTAGACAGACAACACTTTAAAATTATCCAACTTGTGGCCCTTTCCTAAAAACATATTTTGCTGAGCAGAAGAAAGACACATGCTCCTTATCTGATGGCCACCAGCTTAAGGTTTTGCTACGTGAGAGTCTGCAGTATTCAGAAAGGGGTGTGGAGGAGGGGGAAAGGCTCATTGTGACGACATTGGCTTAAGGTGCTGAGAAACATAGCCTGGGGAGGTGGTTCAGCAGGTCAAGTACGTGCTTGACAAGCATGAAGACCTAAATTGCAATCCCCAGCAGCCACGTAAATGTCAAATGTGTCAGTACTCATCTGTAATCTCACTATGGAAAGGCAGAGACATAGGACGCCTGGAGTTTGCCGACCACTCATTCTAGTAGAGATGATGAACTCCAGGTCTAGCAAGAAATCAAATCCCCAAATATAAGGAAAAGAAAGATGGATAAAGATATTCAAAATTAACCCTGCCCTCAGGTTATAAAATCGACTCAAGTAAATCAGTAGCCTTCCTATACTCAAAGGATAAGCAGGCTGAGAAAGAAATTAGGGAAATGACTCCCTTCACAATAGCCACAAACAGTATAAAGTACCTTGGGGTGACTCTTACCAAACATGTGAAAGATCTGTATGACAAGAACTTCAAGACTCTGAAGAAGGAAATGGAAGAAGACCTCAAAAAATGGAAAAACCTCCCATGCTCATGGATTGGCAGGATTAATATACTTAAAATGGCCATTTTGCCAAAAGCAATATACAGATTCAATGCAATACCCATCAAAATCCCAACTCAGTTCTTCATAGAGCAATTCTCAAATTCTTCTGGAATAACAAAAAACCAAGGATAGCTAAAACTATTCTCAACAACAAAAGAAATTCTGGGGGAATCAGTATCCCTGACCTCAAGCAATACTACAGAGCAATAGTGTTAAAAACTGCATGGTATTGGTACAGTGACAGGCAGGTGGATCAATGGAACAGGATTGAAGATCCAGAAATGAACCCACACACCTATGGCCACTTGATCCTCGACAAAGAGGCTGAAAGCATCCAATGGAAAAAAGATAGCCTTTTCAACAAATGGTGCTGGTTCAACTGGAGGTCAGCATGCAGAAGAATGCGAATTGATCCATCCTTGTCTCCTTGTACTAAGCTCAACTCCAAGTGAATCAAGGACATCCACATAAAGCCAGACACTCTGAAGTTAATAGAAAAGAAACTGGGGAAGAGCCTTGAGGACATCAGTACAGGGGGAAAGTTCCTGAACAGAACACCAATAGTATATGCCCTAAGATCAAGAATTGACAAATGGGACCTCATAAAATTCCAAAGTTTCTGTAAGCCAAAGGACACCATCAAAAGGACAAATTGGCAACCAACAAATTGGGAAAAGATCTTCACCAACCCTACATCAGATAGAGGGCTAATAACCAATATATACAAAGAACTCAAGAAGTTAGACCCCAGAAAACCAAATAACCCTATTAAAAAATGGGGTCAGAGCTAAACAAACAATTTTCACCTGAAGAACTTCGGATGGCAGAGAAGCATCTTAAAAAATGTTCAACTTCATTAGTCATCAGGGAAATGCAAATCAAAACAACCCTGAGATTTCACCTTACACCAGTCAGAATGGCTAAGATTAAAAATTCAGGAGACAGCAGGTGTTGGAGAGGGTGTGGAGAAAGAGGGACACTCCTCCACTGCTGGTGGGGTTGCAAATTGGTACAACCACTCTGGAAATCAGTCTGGCAGTTCCTCTGAAAACTGGGCACCTCACTTCCAGAAGATCCTGCTATACCACTCCTGGGCATATACCCAGAGGATTCCCCAGCATGTAATAAGGATATATGCTCCACTATGTTCACAAGCAGCCCTATTTATAATAGTCAGAAGCTGGAAAGAACCCAGGTATCCCTCAACAGAAGAATGGATACAAAAAATGAGGTATATCTACACAATGGAGTACTATTCAGCCATTAGAAACAACGAATTCATGAAATTCTTAGACAAATGGATTGAGTTGGAGAACATCATACTAAGTGAGGTAACCCAGTCTCCAAAGATCCATCATGGTATGCATTCACTAATAAGTGGATATTAGCCTAGAAAATTGGAATACCCAAGACATAATTCTCATATTAAATGATGTCCAAGAAGAATGGAGGAGTGGCCCCTGGTTCTAGAAAGACTCAGTGAAGCAGTATAGGGCAAAACCAGAACAGGGAAGTGGGAAGGGATGGATGGGAGAACAGGGGGTGGGAAGGGGGCTTATGTGACTTTCGGGGAGTGGGGGGCCTGAAAAGGGGAAATCATTTGAAATGTAAATAAAAATATATCGAATAAAATAAAACAAAATTAACCTTGCCCTCTATAAGAATACACCCGAGCACATACATACATACAATATATCGATAAAAAGAGATGTGGTTAAGATAAAGAACAAAGCCAATTTCCAGAAATATTATGGCGAATATAAACTCTTTTTTCTTTCAAGTGAGTGACTCCATAGACAAATGTCATGTGAGGTGACACCGACTTACCTCCTTTGGAAGTCTCTTTCTCAAGAAAAGAATAGAGCCTCTTGTTCAATTGTCTGCCATTTTAGGCTAAAGTATTATGGATAAAAAAAAAAAAAGGTTGCTGTACTTTTACAGCACAGGAGAAAGAGTTAAGGACCAGAGTGATCATCAAAAGAGACAGTTTGTGGTAGAGTACAAAAGTCAGCTTTTGCAGGATAGCAGGCTCTTAACAGCTCTTTGGGTAAAGCCTAATTAAAACAAAATCTGTCATGTCTGATGAACTGAGATCAACATGAAGAGAGGATTTTTCTCTTTTTCTGGACTGCTGTTTAGTTAATGAGTGTCTCATTAAGCACAGTGTTGAAGATCTATAGTCCTTTCTACTCAGGAAACCAACACAGGAAGGTTTTGAGTTCAAAGTCAACCTGGGCTACAGACTTCAACTGTAGTTTAGTGACTGAGCCTCTGCTTAGCATATGAGGGACCCTAGGTTGACTCCCTAGCACAAGAATAATATCATCACAATGGCCTCAAAAGCAAGATTGCTTACTCAAAGCATAATTAAAAGGGCCACAGTTTATAGAGCATCAAGAGATCTTTACCAATTCCAAGGAAGAAATTGTTTTGTTTTGTATATAGTCTGAAATATTTTGAGATTCTATTCAAAGGTGAGTTTTAGAGTAATTTAAATAAGAGAACTTATAGTTCTGCCCAACTGGATTTCTTCATAGGCTAGCAGTCATATCCATTATTAGCATGAGAAACCAGTCAACAAGTTGGCAAGATAGATTGCATTTTTACCATTCATATCATAGCATTCATTATTGAACAAACATCACTAATAATCCCACTTTCCAGAAATGGAAGGAAGTCTCTAGGTGGTAAAGGTAAATAAATTCCTGGCAAGAACAGATATATATTCTAGGAAGATCAGATAGCTAAAAATTTACTAAATTGTAGTAAGTGCCATGAAAACATTACAGAGGAGGTTGCTATACAATGTCAGATAAAGCAGAGCCTATTTCTACCTTCAACAGGAGGAAGAAAACAGAAAGAAAAGTTTAACTCAGAAAGAAATGTTTTAGAATTGTACCTTTGAAAAATCAGGGACACTCAGCATGAACAGGGTTTACTTTCTTTTATTATTTTAGTTTCTATAGAGTCTGTTGTTCTGTCCCAGTCCCACTCTGCTATACACACCAAGAATATTCAGCCCAGTGTCTTTTAGTTTATTCTCCTGCTGACTGTGAACAGTCAATTTCTCTGAGTCTCACACTCATCCTAACTCTCCAATCTGTTTCCTAACACTCAAAGTCAACTGCTGTAGCAATAACTCTTTGGTACATCCATGTGATGTAAGAGTCACTACCCGACATTCCTCTCTAACAGGAATTTGGTCTACATCACTCAGACTTTTTATAACTGAAAGTAAGTTGATAATGAAAAAGTTCAGACTTAAAAAAGAAATAGCCACTGCCCCCTCAAATAAAACAGAGAATCATGAGAGAAAAATTCTTGCTCCACTCTAGACATAGAAGCCTTTAGAAACTGAATAAGGATAAAAATACCCTTCTGCTATTTGGGGTACCCGAGTTAAGAATAACAGTTTAAGCATAGCATTGGTATAAAAATAGACACCCAGACCATTGGAACAGACAAGAAAGCTCAGAAATAAGCTCAGAGATATAAACGCAATTCATTTTTGACAGAGCAAAAAATATACATCGAAAGAAACGTCTTCAATAAATAATGCTAGGAAATTGAGGAGATATCTGTATGCACAAGACTGAATCAACACCAACCCAACTGTCTAGCTACAAAAATCAACTAAAACTGTTTAAAGAACTAAATGCAAAATCTGAAACTGAGAAACTTCTAGAAGAAACATGGGAAGATTGAGAGAGCAAAAGATATTGACTGGCACTCAAGACATTTGATATAAGCCATTTAGTTTAGGATTTTTTCAGCTAAAACCCACCCTCAAAAGCACAGGAAACAGAAGCAACACTGATAAATTATATTACACCAAACTAAAAGTCATCTGCTCATCTGAGAAACAATCAAGTATCTAAGAAGCAGCCTACAGAATAAGAGAAAATGTTTGTCAAAATTGATCTGACAAGACATTAATATGCAGAATATATTTTAAAAACAAGTAAGCTGCCCTTCCGGCCTGAGCCTTCTGCCAGGACAGATCATCAGCTTGTCTGCTGCTCTGAAGATACTAAAGTCTGAAGGCCTCCCAGGAGTTCTGCTGAATGTGGGGCAACTGATAAGGATTCCTCCCAAACAGCCACAGCAGCTGGGAATTCCAAGGAGCCCAGTAGACTCAGAACCCAACCCCCAAACACCCTGCCTCAAGAATTCCACTCCCCTTCCCAGGGGCAGATCACCAGCTTGTCTGATCCTCTGAAGACACCACAGTCTGAAGGCCTCCCAGGAATTCTTCTGCACACAGGGAAACTGGTAAGCCCCCCCCCCCACCAACAACTGCAGCAGCTGGGAATTCTGAGGAGCCCAGTAGACTCAGGACCCATCACCCCCAACACCTGCCCCTCCCAAATTCCACTCCCCTTCCTGCCTGCACCTTCTGCCTGGGCAATTCACCAGCTTGTCTGTTCCTCTTAAGACACAAAAGTTTGTAGGCTTCCCAGGAGTTCATCTACATATAGTGCAACTGGCCCAATGGTCTGAAAGCCTCTCTGGAGTTCTGCTGCACACATGGCAACAGATTCCACAGTCTGAAGGCCTCCCAGAAGAGCCACTGTAGCCAGGGCAACAGATCAAAAGTTTGTTTGCTCCTCTAAAGACCCCACAGTCTAAACGCTTCACAGGAGGTGTGCTACAGCCAGGGCCATAGGCCTACCAGGAGACCTACAGCAACCCAGGGACACAAGAGATAGGCTCCAGACAAAGACACCCAAACCAGCTAACACCAGGGATAACCAGATGGCAAGAGGCAAGTGTAAGACAATAAGCATCAGAAACCAATATACCTTGGCATCATCAGAAAACAGTTCTCTCACCACAGCAAGCCCTGTATTCCCCAACACACGTGAAAATCAGGAAGCTGACTTAAAATCCTATCTCATGAAGATAATAGCTTCTTTTAAGGAGGATATAAATAACTCATTGAAAGAAATACAGGAAAGCACAGGTAAACAGTTAGAAGCCCTTAAAGTGGAAACAAATAAATCCTGTAAAGAAATACAGGAAAACACAATCAAACAGGTGAAGGTATTGAATATAGAAGTCCAAGACCTAAAAGTAGAAGTAGAAACAATAAAGAAAATACAAATAGAATCAACCCTTGAAATGGAAAACCTAGGAAAGAAGTCAGGAATTACAGATGTAGCATCACCAAAAGAATACAAGAGATAGAGAATCTCAGGTATAGAAGATACCTTAGAAGATGTTGACACAACTGTCAAAGAAAATTCAAAACATAAAAAACTCCTAACCCAAAACATCCAGGAAATCCAGGACACAATGAAAGGAATAAATTTAAGACTAATAGGAATAGAACAGAGCAAAGATTCCCAGCTCAAAGAAAGTGAAAACATTTTCAACGGAATCATAGAAGAAAACTTTCCTAACCTAAAGAAAGAGATGGCCATAAATGTATACAAAGCCTATAGAACACCAAATAGACTAGATCAGAAGAGAAAATCCTATTGTCAGAAAAAATCAAAACACTAAGTTCACAGAATAAAGAAAGAATATTAAAAGCTGGAAGGAAAAGGCCAAGTAACATATAAGGGTAGACTTATCAGAATTACAGCAGGCTTCTCAGCTAAAAGTCAGAAGATCCTGGACAGAGGTCATGCAGATCCTAAGAGAATACCAGTATCAGCACAGGCTACTATACCCAGCAAAACTCTTCATCAACATAGATGGAGAAAACAAAATATTTCAAGAGAAAATCAAATTCAAACATTATCTACCAATACAGCCCTTCCCAGGATTCTAGAAGGACAACTCCAACACAAGGAAAGTACCTACACCAAAGAACTAAACAAGATATTAAAAGCAGAAGGGCCCAAGTGAGTATGCCTTAATCCCACTTGGGAGGGAGAAGAAAGCCATCACCTGGGGAGCAGAGGGAGGGAGGGACATAGGTGGGAATAGGGACAAGAAGGAGAAAAGTGAAACATGATCGGGTATTGGGGAGAAACTGTACTGAAGCCCTGAGGGCCAGCAGAAAGAATGGAAACAGACAACCTTAGGGGGTAGGAGGTGGAGGGGCCTATAGAATGTACAAGAGACCTGGGAGGTGAGAGAGTCTCAGAACTCAAAGGGAGGGACCTTAAATGAAATGCCTGACAACAGTAGGAAAAGGGAACTTATAAAGATCACCTCCTTTGAAAGACAAGACATTAACTTGAAGCATGGGGTTGCCACCACAGTCAAAAACCCTGACCCAGAATTGTTCCAGTCTGAAAAAATTGTAGGGATGAAAATGGAGAAGAGCCTGAGGGAAAGGAAGTTCAGTGACAGGTCCAAATTGGGATCCATCTCAAGTGGAGATTCTAAAGCCTGACACTATTACTGATGCTATGATGTACTTACAGACAGAAGCCCTGCATGGCTGCCCTACAAGAAGCCCAAAAACAGCTGAAAGAGTCAGATACAGGTGCTCACACCCAACCAATGGACAGAAGTTGGTGGTGATCCCTGTGGTTGAATTAGCGAAAAGCTAGAAGAAGTTGAAGAGGACGATATCATAGGAAGACCAGCAGTTACAAATAACCTGGACCCCTGAGATCTCTCAGACACTAAGCCACCAACTAGGCAGCATACACCAGCTGATATGAGCTTCCAGCACATATACAGCAGAGGACTGCCAGGTCTGGACTTAGAGAAGATGCACCTAACCCTCAAGAGACTTGAGGTCCCAGGGAATAGGGGTAGGGGTGCTGGGGTTGGAGCATTCTCTTGGAGACTGGGGAGGAGTATGGAATCAGGAACAGTCAGATGGTGAACCTGGAGGGGGATAATGACTAAAATGTAAAAATCGATTAAAGAATAATAAAAAATAAGTGAGCCAAAATTTAAATGACTAAATGAGAGCTGGGGATGTATGCATAGTCTATGCAAATACCTGCCTGGGTTTAATCTCTAACACCAACAAGGGGAGTGTGTTACTTGAATAGATACCTATCAAAAGAAATGATGAAAATAGACAATAAATAATTGGAATGTTCAACATCATTACCCACCAAGGAAATGCAAATCAAAACTACAATAATATAGCCAAGCATGACACATTTAATCACAAATCTATAATCCCAGCAACCCAAAGCAAAACTGGACTACAAAGTGAGACACTGTAAAGAGAGGTGGGGTAAGATGTCGAACATTTCTATTAAAATCTAGAAGACAATGCCCACTCATGCATTCCCTTCCAGTTGAACATAGTATTTGAAGTCTCAGCTAGATCAATAACAAAAGTAAAGGAGATAAAGGGGGATGCAAATAGGAAAGAAAGACGTCAAAGTATCCATTTCCAAATGGTATTGTTCTATACATAAAAGATGCTGAAGGCTCCAAATAGAAGACTCCTGCAGCTTATAAACACATTCAGCAAAAGATATGTATGCAAAATCAATATGCAAAAATCAGTAGCCTTCCTATATAGATGATAAACATATTAACAATGATAAGGAAATAATGGCATTCAAAATAGCCTTAAAATACCATGGAATAAATCTGAACAAGAAAGTGAAAGACTTATACAATGAAAACTTTAAGGCACTAAAAACAGAGTTAAATACCAGAATATGGAAACATCTTCCATGCTCATAGACTAGTATGGTTAATGTTGTAAAAATGGCTATACTACCAAAAGAAATCTAGAGATTCAATGCAATTTCTATCAAAATTCTAATCCAACAATTCAGAGAAATTCAAAATTAAATTTCTTATTAAAATACAAAATACCCAGGATAGCAAAAAAGGTAAATAACAATAAAACAAAACAAAACAAGCAAACAAAAATACCTCCTGAAATAAAACAAACAAAAATATCCACTACTGGAGGTAACAAAAACAGTATGGTACTAGAATAAAAACATACTTATTGATAAATGGAATTGAATGAAGAATCCACATATAAATCTATATTCCTACAGTCAATTGATTTTTAACAGGACAAACAACAAACATGTGTTTTAGTTAAAGTCTTTGGGGGCAATTTGTCAATTAGTGATTGCTCTGCCTACTGTGGTAGGTATCTCCCCATGCAGGTGGTCCTGGGGTATATAAGAAAGAATGCCAAACAAACCATGGTGAGCAAGCCAGGAAGCAGCATTTCTTCATGTCTTCAGCATCAGCTCCTGCCTCCAGGTTTCTGTCTTCACTTCCACGAATATTAGGCTATACATTTAATAATTGTTATAATTGTATTCAATCTATATCTGAGGGAAAATGATCCCTTTATTGGACTAAAAAGGGGAATTATTGAGGTTTGATCATTGATATGAATTGGAATGATTAGTACTGCCCCCCAAGGTCTGGTTGTTCCTAGGAATGAGAGATTCCAAATGTACAATATGACTTTGCTCTTTAAAACTATTTGTTAAATAAAGGTGACAATATCCAGTAGCTGGGCAAAAGAGATATAAGTGGGGGTTGGGTTCTGTTTTAGTCAGGGTTTCTATTCCTGCACAAACATCATGACCAAGAAGCAAGTGGGAAAGAAAGGGTTTATTCAGCTTACACTTCCACACAGCTGTCCATCACCCAAGGAAGTCAGGACTGGAACTCAAGCAGGTCAGGAAGCAGGAGCTGATGCAGAGGCCATGAAGGGATGTTTCTTACTGGCTTGCTTCCCCTGGCTTGCTCATCCTGCTTTCTTATAGAACCCAAGACTACCAGCCCAAAGGTGGTGCCACCCACAAGGGGCCCTCTCTCTTTGATCACTAACTGAGAAAATTCCCCACAGCTGGATCTCATGGAGGCACTTCCCCAATTGAAGCTCCTTTCTCTGTGATAACTCCAGCCTGTGTCAAGTTGACACACAAAACCAGCCAGCACAGGTTCCCTGGCTTGGAGTCTGAGAAGACTATGAAGAGAGAGAGAAAGGTGGAGAGAGGAGAGGACTCCATTAAGTAAGAATCTTAAAATTATGGCTTTGAGGGTTAGGCAATTGGAGTAAAGAGTAGCCCAGATGAAACATAGTAAGTAACAATTCAGAGTTATCAATAGGAAAGTAGATTCTAATAGCATACAGGGTAGATATGCTGATAAAGCATTATTATGAATTAAATGTTGTGTGTGTCATTTGTACTGGCCAGTTTCCGTGTGTCAACTTGGCACAGGCTAGAGTTATCACAGAGAAAGCAGTTTCAGTTGGGGAAGTGCCTCCATGAGATCCAGTTGTGGGGAATTTTCTCAATTAGTGATCAAGTGGGGAGGGCCCCTTGTAGGTGGTACCATCCCTGGGCTGGTGTTCTTGGGTTCTATAAGAGAGCAGGCTGAGCAAGACAGGAGAAGCAAGCCAGTAAGAAACATCCCTCCATGGCCTCTGCATCAGCTCCTGCTTCCTGACCTGCTTGAGTTCCAGTCCTGACTTCCTTTAGTGATGAACTGCAACGTGGAAGTGTAAGGTCAATAAACCTTTTCCTCCCCAACTTGCTTCTTGGTCATGATGTTTGTGCAGGAATAGAAACCCTGACTAAGACAAATTGGTACCAGTGTAGCGGGGTATTCCTGTGACAACCTGACCATGTTTTGGAGAGGACTATGGAAGGACTTTGGAACTTTGAGCTAGAAAAGTCATTAGAATATTAAGAGCTCGGTGGAAAGTTCTGTAGGAGCTTGGAAGACAATGTTAAGAACAGTGCAAAAGATGGAGGCCTGGCTTGTGACATTTCAGAGGGAAGATTAAAGACTCTTACAGTGGCTATGTTTTGATTGTGAAGATTCTGTGGTTTTGGTTAGCTGGAGCTGAAGAATCAGCTGTGAGTAACAAGATACCAGAACCACTAAAGCAAACCTTTGTGTTACTGGAACTATTGATGCTGGTTAGCTGGAGCTAAGAAATTAGCGGGGATTAAGAAGAGACCAGCATCACTGAGATGAAATCTTCTTGGAAGTGTTTTCTGAGAGCACAGAGAGTGTGTTCCAGAGATAGCCACAGTTGTATTTTGTGCTGTGGCTGGACTTGATACTGTGTAAGAGTCACCCAGATGGTACTGGTTTTGAATGCATGAAGGGGTCATGAAGAGCAGCTGAGGCTCTTGGCACAGTGAGAGGCCACAGAAGGTCATTGGTGAAGGTGCAGCCTCAGTTGCAATTTATGGCCCAGGACTTGAAGGGGTCATGCATAGGAGCAGAGGCTTGTCACCATCAAGAGAGCCTATGAGAGGCTATTGGTGAAGCCTAATTACAGTGGAAGATATCAGCGTTTTGGAGATGCCAGTACCATGCGATGACCACCAAGAACAGCAGCAGCAGTGGAGTACAGGCAGCTGGAGCCTAGAAGACAAGCTGTGTGCTACAAAGGGCAGAGCTGAAGAAGTGAACCAAGCCCTTGGAGGAGCCCAGAAGATCGTGAGTTGGATCCCAGACATTGAACCATTGGAGTTTGAGTTTTGCTTTTGGTTGTGACTGTGCCCTGATATGTTTCCCTCTTGAAGGAAGAAAGTATTTTAGTGGAGCCCACAGTTGAGAGACTTTGAATTTTTAAAAGACTTTGAATTTTAAAGATATTGGACATTTAAGGTGATTGAACTTTTAATATGTAAAGACTGTGGGACTTTTAAAGTAATTTAGATCTTGGGGATGAATAAGAAAGTAAGGGTTGAGGCTTAATAGTGATGTGTTTGTGTGTCAAGTTGACAAGGGGTCAATTGTACTGGCTAGTTTCATGTGTCAACTTGACATATGCTGGAGTTATCACAGAGAAAGGAGTTTCAGTTGGGGAAGTGCCTCCATGAGATCCAGTTGTGGGGCATTTTCTCAATTAGTAATCAAGAGGGGAGGGCCCCTTGTGGGTGGTACCACCTTTGGGCTGGTGCTCTTGGGTTCTATAAGAGAGCAGGCTGAGCAAGCCAGGGGAAGCAAGCCAGTAAGGAACATCCCTCCATGGCCTCTGCATCAGTTCCTGCTTCCTGACCTGCTTGAGTTCCAGCTCTGACTTCCTTTAGTGATGCACCGCAACGTGGAAGTGTAAGCTCAATAAACCCTTTCCTCCCCAACTTGCTTCTTGGTCATGATGTTTTGCAGGAATAGAATCCCTGACTAAGACATCATTTATCTGGGATTGGGTAATCAAATGCAGGCTAGAAGCTAGTGATTGAGATTAAATATATTCTACAAAAGAAGTAATTAATATGGTAAAATGAAAATTATTCCATATTAGTTTTAGGTACAGATACTTTCTATGTTTAGTTTCTTATGTGAAGCCACAAAAGATTTTGGAACAGTGAATGCATCAATTTCTATTATTAAAAAGACAGTTGGGAATGGCTTATACTGAATATAAGATTGTGGTGTATTTTAATATTAAAAATATTAAATATTTATATCCTTGTACCTTTGACATATATCAATTTCTCCAGTCTCCCTTTTATCAGTTTTTAAAATCAGTGTTAGACCCTGTTCTTCTTTTATTAAACTTATCTTTAAATTTACTTTTGTTCCACAGTTAATGAAATGTTTTTTCTTCTTCCATTTTCATTGTTGATTTATATATGTTCAATTTAATTTTGTATGTCTATCTTCTATCTTATGCTACTGATAAGCTTGTTTATTAGTTCTAGTGGCATTTTAGTGAGTGTCATATATTTTTATATTAAAGTTTATAGTATTTGAACTAAAAGGCAGCTCTCATTTGGAAGAAAAGGATAAAAAGCTTAGCCATGTGTCAAATATATGTGACACATATTTTACTGAGCATTAATTTATTCTGCATTATGAAAAATCCATTCATTTATTCATCTATTTAAGTATGTTCTTTAATAGGTTTAGCTTTAGTATCTTTAGTTATCATCCATATTCTACTTGCCTCTGAAAGGATGTGGTAGAATTTACAGTTCACAAGCAGCATGAGTACAGGTAGCAAGTACAGAGATAGAATATGTGTGAAAGATCTAATTGAAAGCACAACCTGACATCTCAACATTTGGGAAGTGGAAGCAGAAGGATTGAAAATTTATGGCCAGTCTGGGTTCCATAGGATATTAACCCTCCCCACTCAAAAATAAAATCCACAGATTTATTTTTAGGAAAGAAACATTTAAAAACAACTACAACTAAATATTCTTTCTCCTTTAAGCTTCCTAAGGGTGGAGACCAAATCAAGGAACAACAACAAAAATTCTATATATTTTTTGTTATCTTACTAGCTCCTATTCTGCCTTAGAGACAAATTCTTTCTTTGTACTAAATTTGTGATAGCATTTCACATAAGGATTCTTAAGTTAAAAGACAATAATAAATGCTACTTTTTCATCTAATCATTCTCTGAAAGATGCAGAGTTGTTTTATGCACCTAGTATATTATGTTACCTCACAATAAATGTCAGAGTTTTTATTTTCAGATTTACTTGAACAACACAAGGAAGTGTGTACTTAACACGTTAGAATTTTTCTCTTAAATGTCTTCAACAATTCTTTGACAGGAATTAACCATATAATTTCAAGATGGGCTGCTGTGACTTGTACCTCCAACATAGTATTTACTGCAAGGATTGATATGCTTTATGTAAAAGGTGAGAGGCAGGCTAATGACAATGGATGTGCTTGATAGAAATTTCATCAAGGACACACAGCTAGTTGATGTGATAAATTTCAATTTGTCAAGGTGATTTTTGCCTACTGCTTTAGAGAAAGAGTAGGAATTCTTCTGGGGCTAGAGAGATGGCTCAGTGGTTAACAGCTTCTTCCAGAGGCTCTGAGTTCAAATCCCAACACCTATGGGGTGACTCACAACCATTAATAATTGGAGTTCCGTGGGAACTGTTGTTCTCTTTTGGTGTGCAGATCTACACTCAGACAAAATGCCCATATAGAGAGAAATAAACAAATCTTTAAAACAAACAACAGGAATTTTTCTCAAAACCTTACAAGAATCTGGTACTTCCCAAGGCAAGGGTGTGTGCACCCTTATATGTGCCCTGAACTTTTCTACCTGCCCTTCCCATATGTTGTCCATAATATCTCTGTCAATAAAATTGTATACTGATTATTATACAGTAAAAATAGATTTAGATTCCAATAATATTTAATTAATCAGCTCTAAATTAGTGTCTTACAAGTTTCCAATGTGCTTTTAAAAAGTAAACTTCAGAGGGCTGGAGAAATGGCTCAGTGGTTAAGAACAATGACTTCTTCCTGGGTTCAATTTCCAGTACCCACATGGCAGCTCGCAACTGTTTGTAACCCCAGTTCCAGGGGATCTGACACTCTCAGACATGCATGCAGGCAAAGCACCAATGCACATGAAATAAAAGATAAATAAATTATATTTTTTAAAGTAAAGTTCAGCTTCAGATATTTTATTGAGAATTTGTTTAATCTATGTTTATCAAGAAGACTGGTTTATAGTCTTCTTTTGGGGGATGGAGTGTGGCCTTTATCCGGTTTTGGTATCAAGTGAACATGTTGTGGATAGCTCTGGTCTAGTATTTTGATCTGTTATCTGGGGAGGGGGCGAAGATGAGGAGTAAATCACAACACAGGTGCCTTGTGAACCTTCTCCCCACCTTAACTTTTAAAATAAAGGCTAGAGCTGGTGACAGAGCAGTAGGAGGGAATGTGGAGCTGAAAAGTTTGGGGAGTGTGGAGCAGAGACTGAGGGAAAGACCATCCAGAGACTGCCCCTCTTAGGGATCCATCCCATATACAGTTACAAAACCCAGACACTATTGTGGATGCCAACAAGTGTTTGCTGACAGGAGCCTGTTATAGCTGTCACCTGGGAGGCTCTGCCAGTGCATAACTAATACAGAGGTGGATGCTCACAGCCAACCATAGGACTGAGCACAGGGTCCCCAATGGAGGAGCTAGAGAAAAGACTGAAGGAGCTGAAGGGGTTTGCAGCCCCATAGGAGGAACAGCAATATGAACCACCCAGAACCCCCAGAGCTCCCAGGGACTAAACCACCTACCAAAGAGTACATATGGAGGGAACCATGGCTCCAGATGGATATGCAGCAGAGGATAGCCTTGTTGGACATCAAAGGGAGGAAAGGCCCTTGGTCCTGAGAAGGCTAGATGCCCCCGTGTAGGGGAATCCCAGGATAGGGAAGCCAGAGTGGTTGGATTAGTGAGCAGGGGGAGGGGGGATCGATTAGGGGATTTTGTGTGTGTGGGACCAGGAAAGGGGAAATCATTTGAAATATAAATAAAGAATATATGTAATAAAAAATGCTCATCAAAAATAAATGTTTGAGGGAGAAGGGAGAGAGGAATGATGGGGGAGGTGGAAGAAAGATGGAGCAGAATCACATGGCTTGGAGAAACTGCAAGTTATATGGGATCTCATAGATAGGAAATAGAGTAGTGTAGTGGTAATCTAGGTAATCTAGGAGTGTAGCTTGTATTCCTATTAATTGATTTGTGATTTCTTTGACCAGGCCTTTTTTGGGTTGGAGATTTACTGCAACATCAACACTCCCTTCATGAAAAGAATTTGGATTTGCCCTTTTACTTCCTATTTTACTGACTGGTTTGAAGAGTATGGTATTAGCTCTTTGAAGGTCTAAAAATTCTGTGTCCATCTCATCCTGGGGACTTTATTTAACTGGACGACTTAATTACTGTTTTATTTTCATTGGTTGTTTTAGGTTTGTTGAATTATTTATTTCATCTTGATTTATCTTTGGTGGGTCATTAAATCTAGGTTCAGTTTGGTGGAATATAGATTTTTAAAGTGTGCTCTTTTGATTCTCCAAATTCCTCAGCATCTGTTTTAATCTCTTCCTATTCATCTCTAATTTTATTAATTTGGATCCTCTTTTTGCTCAATTTACTTAAAGGTTTTGTCAATGCTGTTAATGTTTTCTAAGAACAAGCTCTTCATTTCAATGATTCAGTCTTGATTTTTTTTTAAGGTGAAAGGAAATTAGATTTTGAAAAGACAACACAAAGCCAGGTAAGAGGTAAATCTCCCAGCTGCCCCAAGGAGGAAAAGAGAAGAGAAGCATGGCGGTCTGCAGCATTGTGTGTGTGGGGTGGGCAAGTGAAGCCTAAGCACACTTAGGCTCAGATCAGTGCCCAAGAAAAGGAAGCAAGGGAAAAGAAATAATTACACCATTCCGAGGAAAAAGGCAGACTCAGCCAAAACTGGGGGTGACTCATAGGAATTGCTTTACCCCTGATTTTTATTATCTCTTCTCAGCTAAGGTTGGCCCTTATTTTCCCAAAGCCTTGAGGCATATCATTAAATTATTAACTTACAGTTTCTTGACTTTTTGATAAAGGAGCTGATAGAGAGAGGGAGAAGAGGATGGAGGGAGGGGAGAGAGGGGGGATGGAGGGGAGAGAGACTTTGCCAGGTGAGTGGTGTATGGCTTTAATACCATGCACTTGGGAGGCAGAGGCAAAGATGCAGAGAGAGATAGAGGCAGAGAGGCAGAGGCAGAGAGATCCTTGTGAGTCTGAGGACAGTCTGCTCTACAGAGAGAGTTCTAGGACTAGCAGTGAAACACAGAAAAACTCTTATCTTGATAAAAACAACAAACAAACAAACAAACAAAACTGCAATCCTAAGGGATCTTAAAGTCAGTATTGTCTGCCTTAATATATATCCATATTGATGCTGCAAACTTACTAGATTGCTGGGGTTTCCATGGCGTGGTAGTTCCTATTAATGGAGACAGACAACCATGTTGTAAATAGCCTGGCCAAGAAAAAAAAAATCAAAGATATTCTGAAGAAATACTTGTACCTCTCAATCTGACCTTTAGACTATTAAAACAATAGGTCCCAAAGAAAGGGGAATGTCCCCGAGAATCTCATGCTGGGACAAAATAAAAAGGCCCTCACCTAGGACAACTTGTCTCCTGAAGAGAATTTTCTGTGTGCAGGTGACTAAGAGGGTGAAAGTTGTTGAATCATCTGGAGCTGCAGTTACAGGAAGTTGTGAGCCACTTGAGGTAGGTTCTGGAAACCTACCTTTGGTCCTCTAGAAGAGCAATAAGTACTCTTAAACATCTAGTCCTCCTTCCAGTCCCTTAGTTTATTCTTTAATCTGACACATAGGATTGTATATATTGTGGTTTACAGTGTGCTATTTCAATGCATGTGTATATTGTATATGGACCAGATCAGTGCTATTAGCATCTTTCCAGGTTATTTATCATCTTGTGTTGTAAACATTTCAAATCTCTACTGGATATTTTTGAAATACCCAACTAATTGTTGTTAATTATAGCTACCCTACTGGGCTATAGAAGATTATTGGTACAATACAACTTTACTCTATTCCTCTTCCCACACACCCATATGCTTTTCTCAGACTCAAGTAACTGCTGTTTCACTTTTCATTTCTGTTAGATCAAATATTTTAGACTGTACATATACATAAGAACATACAGTATTTGTCTTTTTATGCTTATCTTATTACTCTGAATGTAATGCCCTCTAGATTTATTCATGTTGTTGCAAATAACAAGATTTAATTATTTTTAATAGACATATCCTTATGAAGATACATACCATTATATTGAAGTAGAGGCCCATTCTAGTTCACTATCATCTCATTTTTTGCCTTTAGTTGGAGTTAAAAGAAAACACAGAGATAAGTACTGGCAAGGTGGCTCAGTGGGTCAAAGCATCTTGACCTATATGGTAAAAAGTCCTTGCCTTCTCTGACTACAACATGTGCCATGGAGGACATATGTGTGTATGTGTACACACAAAATAAATAAACATGTGGTTAAATTTTGACTATGTTTTATGTATATGGGTATTTTGGCTGCATAGACTTCTCTGCATCATATGTGTGCCTGGTGCCCACAGAGGCCAGAAAAGGGCATAAGACAGTTGTAAGTTGTCATGAGATGCTGGGCTAGAACTTGGGTCTTCTGGAATGTAACCAGTACTCTTAACCACTGAAACATCTTTCTAGTCCCATCTACTGTAGCTAAAGTGTTAAAAACATATCTACACATATAATTTGTCTTTGGGAACATAAACCATCATAGTCATCAAAAATAAGAATGAATTACCAAATGAACCAGCAAACCCTCTTCTAGGAATATAGTCAGAGCAAATGAGCACAGCACCTAGGGACGCTATCTAGACTCTCATGGCGATCACCTTATAGAAACAACCCGTGCATTTGTCAAGAGATAAGTGGCAAAAGAAATTGTATTGCACATATTGTAGTAATTATAATATTACTAGACCTTTTAAAAGAACAAAGTTATGCTATTTCAAACAACAGGGATGAAAATGGAACAGGAATGATTTAGCATTATGCTAAGTCAACTAGACCCAACATGGGAAGAAAAATGGACCTTGCTTATCTGTGAAATCTTATACTGAAGATAAAGCCTGAGAATGTAGTTAGTGATAGAGCACTAGGTTAACTTAACATATGCAAAACTGAGATTGACTCTCCAGCCATGCAATAAAGTCAGGAATATGTAGAAATAAAAATTAGAATAGCAGTTCTAGATCTCTAATGTCATAACATGAAGACTGAAATTAATAATATTATATTATTACAGAGAATTTGTTAATTGTAATAAAATGGAAATAATAAGTTTCTTTTATGACATTACTAGTAACTATGTAAGTTGATATGTTAACTTGTTTGATTGTAGTTATATAAAATAACAGTTTGTTCACTGTACACATATACAATATAAATAACAATAAACATCTTTTTCTGCATGTGTTGATGTGAAGTGTATGTGTATACTATATATGCTTACTTCTCTGAGAGTAAGTACATGTGTGCATGTGCACAGGTGTATATGCATGTATGTGTGTGTGTGTGTGTGTGTGTGTGTGTGTGTGTGTGTGTGTAGGCCAGAGGTTGGCATTAGGTGTTTTCCTTGACTATATTCCACTAGATTCAGGGAGGCAGAGTTTCCCTGTAAACCAGGAGCTTGCTGATTCCATTAGTATTGGCAGGAGGCTTAGGCCAGGATTCTTCTGTATCTGCCTCCTGAGCACTGGGAATTACCGACAGGTCACCATGCCCACTTGCATTTACATGGATTCTAGGCATCTGAAGTCTGGCCTTCACACTTGCATGGCAAGCCCCTTAACCACTAAGCCATCTCCCCGGCTGCCCACCCTTAGCCACTTTCAAACACATGTTTTAGAATTGTTAAGGCTATTCATATTCTTTGAAAACATATCTCTAGAATTTTTAACTTGCTAAAACTGAAACTCTACATCCATTTACCCTTTCTACTTGCCCTTGACAACTGCCATTCTACTTTGTTTCTTTGACTTGTGTGACTTCACCATATCTGAGGTGAATGGCATCATACAACATTGGTATTTCTCTGGTAAACTTAGTCCACTTATCTTAATGTCTTCAACATCCATCTATGTGGCACCTTTCCTTTAAGGCTTTGAAAGTATTTGTGTGTGTGTGTGTGTGTGTGTGTGTGTGTGTACATGTATATATACATATATATCTTTGTTCATTCATCTGTAAATGGGTATTCCTACTTATTGACTATTATAAATAATGCATCAGTGAAAATAGAAGTGTAAACATTTCATCAATATCTTAAATTACCTCCAACTGTACACTTTGATTTAATTTTTTGTTTTTTTATTTTAATATTTTTATTTTCTATATTCTTTGTTTACATTCCAAATGATTTCCCCTTTCCCAGATCCCCACTCCCCATATGTCCCATAAACCTTCTTCTCTCCACCCATTCTCCAATCGCCTCCCTCCTTTTTCTGTGTCCTTATATTCCCCTCCAATGCTAGATCAATCCTTTCCAGGATCAGAACCTTCTCCATACTTCTTCATGGGAGTCATTTGTTATGCGATTTGTGCCTTGGGTATTCAGGGCTTCTGGGCTAATTAATACCCACTTATCAGAGATTGCATTCCATGTGTAATCTTTTGTGACTGGGTTACCTCACTTAGGATGATATTTTCCAGATCAAACCATTTGCCTAAAAATTTTGTGAATTCATTGTTTCTAATTGCTGAGTAGTATTCCATTGTGTAAATATACCACATTTTCTGTATCCATTCCTCCTTTGAGGGGCATCTGGGTTCATTCCAGCTTCTGGCTATTATAAATAAGGCTGCTATGAACATAATGGAGCATGTGTCTTTATTGCATGCTGGGGAATCCTTTGGGTATATGCCCAGGGGAGGTAAAGCAGGGGCCTCCAGAAGTGTCATGTCCAGTTTTCTGAGGAAAACTGAATCCAGACTGATTTCCAAAGTGGATGTACCATCTTACAGCCCCACCAGCAATGGAGGAGTGTTCCTCTTTCTCCACATCCTTGCCAACACCTGCTGTCTCCTGAGTTTTTGACCTTAGCCATTCTGACTGGTGTAAGGTGAAATCTCAGGGTTGTTTTGATTTGCATTTCCCTAATGACTAATTATATTGAGCACTTCTTAAGGTGCCTCTCAGCCATCCAAATTTCTTCAGGTGAAAATTCTTTGTTTAGATCTGTGCCCCAATTTTCAATAGGGTTATTTGGTTCCCTGGGGTCTAACTTCTTGAGTTCCTTGTATATATTGGATACTAGCCCTCTATCAGATGTAGGGTTGGTGAATATCCTTTCCCAATTTGATGGTTGCTGTTTTGTCCTTTTAACAGTGTCCTTTGCCTTACAGAAACTTTGAAATTTTATGAGGTCCCATTTGTCAATTCTTGATCTTAGAGCATAAGCTATTGGTGATCTGTTCAGGAAATGTTCCCCGTGCCCATGTCCTCTTGGGTCTTCCCCAGTTTCTTTTCTATTAGTTTCAGTGTGTCTGGTTTTACATGGAGTTCCTTGATCCACTTGAAGTGAAGTTTAGTACATGGAGATAAGAATGAATCAATTCGCATTCTTCTGCATGCTGACCTCCAATTGAACCAGCACCATTTGTTGAAAAGGCTATCTTTTTTCCACTGGATGTTTTTGGCTCCTTTGTCGAAGATCAAGTGAACATAGGTGTGTGGGTTCATTTCTGGATCTTCAATTCTATTCCATTGGTCCACTTGTCTGTTACTGTGCCAATGCCATGCAGTTTTTAACACTAGTGCTCTGTAGTATTGCTTGAAGTCAGGGATACTGATTCCCCCAGAATTTCTTTTGTTATTAAGAATAGTTTTAGCTATCCTGGGGTTTTTGTTATTCCAGATGAATTTGAGAATTGCTTTTTATAACTCTGTATAGAACTGAGTTGGGATTTTGATGGGGATTGCATTGAATCTGTAGATTGCTTTTGGCAAGATGGCCATTTTAACTAAATTAATCCTGCCAATCCACGAGCATGGCAGATTTTTCCATTTTCTGAGGTCTTCTTTGATTTCCTTCTTCAGAGACCTGAAGTTCTTGTCATATAGATCTTTCACTTGTTTGGTTAGAGTCACACCAAGATACTTTATATTGTTTGTGGCTATTGTGAAGGGTGTCATTTCCCTAACTTCTTTCTCAGCCTGTTTATCCTTTGAGTATAGGGAGGCAACTGATTTGCTTCAGTTGATTTTTATAACCATCCACTTTGCTGAAGTTGTTTATCAGCTGTAGGAGTTCTCTGGTGGAGGTTTTCAGGTCACTTAAGTAGACTATCATGTCATCTGCAAATAATGATAATTTGACTTCTTCCTTTCCAATTTGTATCCCCTTGACCTCTTTATGTTGTCTAATTGCTCTAGCTAGAACTTCAAGTACTATAATGAAAAGATATGGAGAGAGAGGGCAGCCTTGTCTAGTCCCTGATTTTAGTGGGATTGCTTCAAGTTTCTCTCCGTTTAGTTTGATGTTGGCTACCTGTTTGCTGTATATTGCTTTAATGATGTTTAGGTATGGGCCTTGAATTCCTGTTCTTTCTATCAAAAGGACAAATCGGCAACCAACAAATTGGGAAAAGATCTTTACCAATCCTATATCAGATAGAGGGCTAATATCCAATATATATAAAGAACTCAAGAAGTTAGACTCCAGAAAACCAAACAACCCTATTAAAAAATGGGGTACAGAGTTAAACAAAAGTTCTCAACTGAAGAACTTCAGATGGCGCAGAAACATCTTAAAAAATGCTCAACTTCATTAGTCTTTAGGGAAATGCAAATCAAAACAACCCTGAGATTTCACCTTACACCAGTCAGAATGGCTAAGATTAAAAATTCAGGAGACAGCAGAATAGGGGAAATTTCCAGAATAGGGGAAATAATTTGAAATGTAAATAAATATATCATTAAATTAAAAAAAAGAAAAAAATTATTTTTGCATCAATATTCATAAGAGAAATTGGCCTGAAGTTCTCTTTCTTTGTTGGATCTTTGTGTGGTTTTGGTATCAGCGTAATTGTGGCTTCATAGAATGAGTTGGGTAGAGTTCCTTCTGTTTCTATTTTGTGGAATAGTTTGAAGAGTATTGGTGTTAGGTCTTCTATGAAGGTCTGATAGAATTCTGCACTGAAGCCATCTGGTCCTGTGCTATTTTGGTTGGGAGACTTTCTATGACCCTTGTTTCTTCTGGTGTTATGGGACTGTTTAGTTGATCTATTTGATCCTGATTTAGTTTTGGTGTCGGATATCTGTCTAGGAAACTGTCCATTTCCTCCAGGTTCTCCAGTTGTGTTGAGTATAGGCTTTTGTAGTAGGATCTAATGATTTTTTGAATTTCCTCAGTTTCTGTTGTTATATCTCCCTTTTCATTTCTAAGTTTGTTAATCTGGATACTGTCTCTGTGCCCTTTGGTTAGTCTGGCTAAGGGTTTATCTACCTTGTTGATTTTCTCAAAGAACCAGCTCCTGGTTTTGTTGATTCTTTGTATGGTTCTCTTTATTTCTACTTGGTTGATTTCGGCCCTGAGTTTGATGATTTCCTGCGTTCTACTCCTCCTGGGTGAAATAGCTTCTTTTTGTTCCAGGGCTTTCAGGTGTGTGATTAAGCTGTTAGTGTATGCTCTCTACATTTTCTTTTTGGAGGCACTCAGGGCTATGAGTTTTCCTCTTAGCACTGCTTTCATTGTGTCCCACAGATTTGGGTATGTTGTGTCTTCATTTTCATTAAGTTCTAAAAAGCCTTTAATTTCTTTCTTTATTTCTTCCTTGACCAAGGTATCATTGATTAGAATATTGCTCAGTTTCCACGTGTATGTGGGTTTTCTATTGTTTTTGTTGCTATTGAAGACCACGTTAACTACATAGTGATCTGATAGGAGGCATGGGATTAGTTCGATCTTCTTATATTTGTTGAGGTCTGTCTTGTGACCAATTATATGGTCGATTTTGGAGAAGGTACCATGAGGTGCTGAGAAAAAGGTATATTCTTTTGCTTTAGGATAGAATGTTCTATGTATATGTTAAATCTAATTCGTCCAAAGCTTCAATTAGTTTCATTGTGTCTCTGTTCAGTTTCTGTTTTCCTGATCAGTCCATTGAGGAAAGTGCAGTGTTGAAGTCACCCACAATTATTGTGTTAGGTGCAATGTGTGCTTTAAGCTTTATTAAAGTTTCTTTTATGAATGAGGGTGCCCTTACATTTGGAGCATAGATGTTCAGGATTGATAGTTCTTCTTGGTGTATTTTTCCTTTGACCAGCAAGAAGTGTCCCTCAGAGTCTCTTTTGATGACTTTGGGTTGAAAGTCAATTTTATCTGATATTAGAATGGCTACTCCAGCTTGTTTCCTGAGACCATTTGCTTGTAAAATTGTCTTCCAGCCTTTTACTCTAAGGTAGTGTTTGTCTTTGACCCTGAGGTGTGTTTCCTGTATGCAGCAAAATGTAGGGTCCTGTTTACGTATCCAGTCTATGTCTTTTTATTGGGGCATTGAGTCCATTGATGTTAAGAGATATTAAGGAATAGTGATTGTTACTTCCTGTCATTTTTGATGTTATTTTTTAAATTTGATTGGTTAACTTCTTTTGGGTTTGATGAAAGGTTACTATCTTGCTTTTTTCCAGGGTGAAGTTTCCCTCCTTGTATTGGTGTTTTCCTCCTATTATCCTTTGTAGGGCTGGGTTTATGGTTAGATATTGGGTAAACTTGGTTTTGTCATGGAATATCTTAGTTTCTCCATCTATGGTGATTGAGAGTTTTGCTGGGTATAGTAGTCTTGACTGGCATTTGTGTTCTCTTAGAGTCTGCATGAGATCTGCCCAGGATCTTCTAGCTTTCATAGTCTCGGGTGAAAAGTCTGCTGTGATTCTGATAGTTCTTCCTATATATGTTACTTGGCCTTTTTCCCTTACTGCCTTTAATATTCTTTCTTTGTTTAGTACATTTGGTGTTTTGATTATTATGTGACGGGAAGTATTTCTGTTCTGGTCCAGTCTGTTTGAAATTCTGTAGGCTTCTTGTATATTCATGGGCATCTCTCTCTTTAGGTTAGGAAAGTTTTTTTTCCATAATTTTATTGAAGATATTTGCTGGCCCTTTAAGTTGTAAATCTTCACTCTCATCTATGCCTATAATCCTTAGGTTTGGTCTTCTCAATGTGTCCTGGATTTCCTGGATATTTTGGGCTACAAGCTTTTTGCATTTTGCATTTTCTTTAACTGTTGAGTCCATGGTTTCTATGGTATCTTCAGCATCTGAGATTCTTTCTTCTATCTCTTGTATTCTGTTGTTGATATTTGCATCTATGTCCCCTGATTTCTTCCCAAGGTTTTCTATCTCCAAAGTTGTCTCCCTTTGAGTTTTCTTAGTTGTTTCTACCTCTGATTTTAGATCCTGTATGGTGTTGTTTAGCTCCTTCACTTGCTTGTTTGTGCTTTCCTGTAATTCTTTAAGATCTTTTTGTGTTTTGTCTTTCATGACCTCAGCCTGTTGACCAAATTTCTTATGTATTTCTTTAAGTGATTTTTGCATTTCTACCTTATTGGTTTTTGTATTCTCCTGGATTTCTTTCAATGATTTTTGTGTTTCCCTTGTAAGGGCTTCTAACTTTTGATCCATTTTCTCCTGAATTTCTTTAAGTATGCCCTTCATGTGTTCCTGTACCAGCATCATGACCAGTGATTTTAAATCCAAATCTTGTTTTACTGGTGTGATAGGGTAACCAGGACATGCTGATAAAGGAGAATTGGGTTCAGATGCTGCCATATTGCCTTGATTTCTGTTAGTGACCTTCCTGTGTTTGCCTTTTGCCATCTAGTTCTCACTGGTGTTAGTTGTTCTTGTCAATGCTGGACTCACCAGTGCAAGCTGCCTCTTCCCATGTAGCCTCTGGTGCACAGCTGACCTCCTGCACTGCCTGGAGAGAGGGTGCTGTGGCCCAGGCTGTTCAGATCCCGAAGCATACATCTGAAGGCTCCCACAGGGGCCCACTGGACTCACCAGAGCACACTGACTCCTCCCATGTACTCCATTTTTTAATAGGGTTATTTGGTTTCCTGGGGTCTAACTTCTTGAGTTCTTTGTATATATTGGATATTAGCCCTCTCTCAGATGTAGGGTTGGTGAATATCCTTTCCCAATTTGTTGGTTGCCATTTTGTCCTTTTAACAGTGTCCTTTGCCTTACAGAAACTTTGTAATTTTATGAGGTCACATTTGTCAATTCTTGATCTTAGAGCATAAGCTATTGGTGTTCTGTTCAGGAATTTTCCCCTGTGCCCATGTCCTAAAGGGTTTTCTCCAGTATCTTTTCTATTAGTTTCAGTGTGTGGTTTTATGAGGAGGTCCTTGATCCACTTGGAGTGGAGTTTAGTACATGGAGATAAGAATGGATCAATTCATAAGAATAGGTCAATTCGCAATCTTCTGCATGCTGACCTCCAATTGAACCAGCACCATTTGTTGAAAAGGCTATCTTTTTTCCACTGGATGTTTTTGGCTCCTTTGTCGAAGATCAAGTGAACATAGGTGTGTGGGTTCATTTCTGGATCTTCAATTCTATTCCATTGGTCCACTTGTCTGTCACTGTGCCAATGCCATGCAGTTTTTAATACTATTGCTCTGTAGTATTGCTTGAAGTCAGGGATACTGATTCCTCCAGAATTTCTTTTGTTATTGAGAATAGTTTTAGCTATCCTGGGGTTTTTGTTATTCCAGATGAATTTGAGAATCACTTTTTCTAACTCTGTGAAGAACTGAGTTGTGATTTTGATGGGGATTGTGTTGAATCTGTATATTGCTTTTGGCAAGATGGCCATTTTAACTAAATTAATCCTGCCAATCCACGAGAATGGCAGATTTTTCCATTTTCTGAGGTCTTCTTTGATTTCCTTCTTCAGAGACCTGAAGTTCTTGTCATATAGATCTTTCACTTGTTTGGTTAGAGTCACACCATGATACTTTATATTGTTTGTGGCTATTGTGAAGGGTGTCATTTCTCTAACTTCTTTCTTAGCCTGTTTATCCTTTGAGTATAGGAAGGCAATTGATTTGCTTGAGTTGATTTTATAAGCAGCCACTTTGCTGAAGTTGTTTATCAGCTGTAGGAGTTCTCTGGTGGAGGTTTTCGGGTCACTTAAGTAGACTATCATGTCATCTGCAAATAGTGATAATTTGACTTCTTCCTTTCCAATTTGCATCCCCTTGACCTCCTTATGTTGTCTAATTGCTCTAGCTAGAACTTCAAGTACTGTATTGAAAAGATATGGAGAGAGAGGACAGCCTTGTCTAGTCCTTGATTTTAGTGGGATTGCTTCAAGTTTCTCTCCATTTAGTTTGATTTTGGCTACTGGTTTGCTGTATGTTGCTTTAATGATGTTTAGGTATGGACCTTGAATTCCTGTTCTTTCCAAGACTTTTAGCATGAAAGGTTACTGAATTTTGTCGAATGCTTTTTTCTGCATCTACTGAGATGATCATTTGTTTTTTTTTTTCTTTGAGTTTGTTTATGTAGTGGATTGCATTGATGGATTTCCTTAAATTGAACCATCCCTGCATCCCTGGGATGAAGCCTACTTGATCATGATGGGTGATCGTTTTGATGTGTTCTTAGATTGGCAAGAATTTTATTAAGTATTTTTGCCGCAATATTCATAAGGGAAATTGGCTTGAAGCTCTCTTTCTTTGTTTGATCTTTGTATGGTTTTGGTATCAGTGTAATTGTGGCTTCATAGAACAAGTTGGGTAGAGTTCCTTCTGTTTCTATTTTGTGGAGTCTTCTACTTTGAAGAGTATTGGTGTTTGGTCTTCTATGAAGGTCTGATAGAATTCTGCACTGAAACCATCTTGTCCCTGCCTCCTGGGTGCCCCTCTGGCCTCTTTCAGGGCCTGGAGATGTGGTGTTGTAGCCCAGGCTGTTCTGGATCCCGAAGGGTGATCCACTTTGACATTTTTAAAAGTAAAAGTAAAATAATGAAAACAAATGGAAAGGGAGTATGAGTCAAGACAGAATACATAAAAAATACAAACAAATTAAATTACAAATGAGATTTTAAAAAATACGAACTTGGAATGATGGTGAACACCTTTGATCCCAGCACTTGGCAGGCAGAGGAAGACCGATTTTTATGAGTTCAAGGCCATCCTGGTCTACTTAAGAAATTACAAGCTAGCCATGGCTACATAGTAAGAATCCCACACTCTCTCCCTCTCCTTCTCCTTTTTCTTTCAGTCTGCATTTCTGTCTATAGGCTGTGGTGTTAGAACCCTGCTGATATACCACTGAAGGTGTGTGTGTGTGTGTGTGTGTGTGTGTGTGTGTGTGTGTGTGTGTGTGTGTGAAATGCACGGGGTAACAGGCTGCACGTCTGCCTTGATGCTGGGAACCAGAGCACTTCCCCAATGTCACTCAAGAAAGGTGGAATGCAGTCTAAGATAGGGATTCCAGCTCATGTTACTCCACGTTAGACTCAATGGGGGCTGGGACAAAAGCTGTGGTTCTCAGCAGTCCTGGTGTCTCCAGACACTGCTGGGAACATTAAGGGGTTGGAAGTTGGGGTCTGCAGGCTCACACTGAGCTCAAGACCACTCAGAATCTTAGTTAGCTCTGAGTGAGTGCCAAATATATGGAGGGACTGGAAGAGGGGCCTTGTACAGGAGATCTTGGAGTCGCTGGCTCTTTACAAAAAAGGCCTTCCTCCAAAGGGGATCCTTGATGAAGGAGAGAGTCCTTGCTTGTCCAAATGCTTTTATTTAAGGCTGATGAGAATTTAGAGGGTGGACCATGAGAGGTAGCCTGGTCCCTGGTTGAGTTAAAGCTAGAAGATCCGGAGACCCTCAAAGGATGGTAGAAGCTTTGCCTGCTCCTGGGCACTATGCCCCTATCACTAGCCATAGCCCTTCATAGATTTTTGGCCATCACTCATGTAAGGGCAACACACCCAAGCCCTTCCACATGTAGATGAGGAAAAGTACATGACCTGTGGTCACACAGGCTCAAGAAAGAGATCACTATTCTAATGATGTACCTAGAGGCCTGGAGGTCCTTAGCAAATAAGCTTTCCTTCCCAGACATTCCTCCCTGCAAAAGGTATTTAATCTCAGGCCCACCCTGAGAAGTGGGGTATGGTTTAACACATGTGCTTTCTGCCAGGACAATAAATGCCTTAAAACCATGGACTGCCTCTTTTCATGGGGATCTGCAGTGTGGAGCCGTGAAGATCACTTTTACTTATAGAGCCACTGTCTAATCTCCTATAGAAGGCCTCTCTGCACTCCCAGCATGATCAGCACCAAGAATGCCACCATCAAGCCAAGGACTCTCCCATGGGACCAGCTGGAGCTCCCCCCTTTCCTCCCCCTCCCGCCCCAGGCTAGATCCAGTCTGCATTCCATTCTCAGCTCTTCTGAGACTTCCAGAGGCACCTGGGTGTCCAAGAGCCTGGGAACTCCAGGGCCTCAGCTTCTTCACAGGCAGAACCCAAACCAGTTCCAGTTGTCCTGCGTCTCAGACTGTGGTTTCCCACCCCTGAGTTGTGTCTGGGTTTTCCCTATGGCCCAACACCCACTCAGTGATGGCATCAAATAAATACCTTCAAACTCCCCATGCACTGCCTCCCCAAGTGGCAGAGCCCTGTGGTGGAGTGAATGGGGGACCTGTAACCCTACACATATGTTTTACTCAAGGTGAATGAGAGATTAAATAACTTTTGCAGGAAGAGATGCCCAGGAAGTGAAGCTAATTAGATAAATTCTCTGGGCCTATCTAGATACTTCACTAGCATGGAGAACTCTAGGTTCTTATGCTATGTGACCAGTTGTCTTGGTTCTTCTCTTAGTGTGGTGTTGTGGTCATGTGTTCCAGGATAGGTATTCTGGACAGGTGTTGATTCTAAAGCCTACCTTTCTCAATTATGAGATTTACTGGGATTTTTAAAGCTGCTTCAACCTTGCCAGTTCTGTCTGGCAGCACGGTTCCACTTGCTCCCCTACTCTTCCCCTTTCTCTCCTTCTTTTTCCATATAGATACAGTTACAAATTAGAGCCAGTGAGATGACTCAGGTTCATAAACGCACTTGCAGACAAGCCTTGTGACATGATTTGAGCCTCATAACTATGTAGTATAGGGAAAGAATCAATTCCCAGAAGTGGTCGTCTGCCTTTCACATCTGGGCCTTGCCACCCATCCACAAGGATAAAATAAATAAATGTTAAAAATTTAAAGACATATATTATTTAAATTCGATGTTAGGTGTTTTTTTTTTATCTGTCCAAAAAAATACAGATCTTACCTAGTAATAGAGGCAAATGGAACCAAACAACAGTTTCCGAAGTGAGTGTTGCTTCTTACACAATAAATATAACTGGTATATATGCATCAAATAACAATTCTTCACTTCAGCACATAATCTTATAAAGAAAAACATATTTTCACATTTTCAAGCACACATAGTTACATTCTCTATTATGTGTACAGGAAAAATACCTAGACCCTAATCTTTCCTTCAATTGTGAATACTAAATCATAATTAAGATGCATGCATGCATTTAACTAGTATTTCTGTTGTCTCAGTATTTGTGAGGATCCAAAAGTTAGACAATTTTGTTTGGCCGGGCGGTGGTAGAGCACACCTGTAATCCCAGTACTCTGGGAGGCAGAGGCAGGCAGATTTCTGAGTTTGGGGCCAGCCTGGTCTACACAGGGAGTTCCAGGACAGCCAGGGCTATACAGAGAAACCCTGTCTCGAAAAAACCAAATCCAACCCCCCCCCAAAAGAAAGAAAGAAAGAAAGAAAGAAAGAAAGAAAGAAAGAAAGAAAGAGAAAGAAAGAAAGAAATGTGGCCCTTTAGTCTTTGCATTTTGTCTGGGTTTTATGCCAATATAAATTAGCATAAAATAGGTAGCAAATGAGATTGGGTTGAAATACATAGGTAGTGAATATGGGACAGAGTTGAAATACATGTGTAGTGAATAGAGTGGGATTGAACTAGGGTTATCCTTTTCATCTAATGCATCACAATGGAAGAAAATAAAACAGCCAATAGTGAATGAATGAGAAATCAGATGAAGAGATTTAGAGTACCTGACTTCTGCATTTCAATAGCTTGACAACCTGAAGTATGCTTCAGAAGTATGACTGTTTTTTTTTTCACAGAGAATCTTCCAAGTCAGCCCTTTGTTTATGTGACTTGGCTCTACATTTGTTAATTTTCTACAAATTGCAGGTAGTAACGTGACTCTGGGAACTAGGCTAGTTTGTTATTCTTGGTCTCACATCCTCTGAAGGCCTATATATGCCAATCACTTATAGGCTTAGGAAAGTCATGGAACTGGTATCGAAATTCATGCCTTCAGCAAAGCTTTTTCCCCTCTTCAACAGGATTAAATTTGGTCCACATTCCAGTGAAAAAATTATTAGGATGTTGTGCTTCTAAATGGCTGCAGATATCTGGAAGCATAATAGCCTGCATGGGCAAATACCATACTTTATAAGCAGATAATGAACAATCATATGGATATTCCTTCTGCCCCAGTACAAATAATCAGGGGGCCACATACAATGCAGCATGTACTAAAAATACTCTATAGGCCCCTGGGAGTACAGACCAAGTTGGTAGGAAAATAAGATTATATACTTTTTCCATCTCTGCCTGTTGGCTTACCCTAACCACTCTATGCTACAGATAATGGTGGCTCTATAATTTAAAATATGGGAGTTATGTTGACCAGATGATCCTTAAAAAAGGAGGCAGGATCAGTAAGCAGCCAGAGGTTAGGGGGAAAAGTGAGGCCCTTGCAAGGCTGGTCCCAGAGCATACCAGCCTATAATTTTTCTGGGTACTGTGTGGTTGAAGGTAGCTATAATTCTTCACCCAGGGTACATACTTGCCACCTGTGCTCTCCTCTAATTATCTTTGATCAGGCTTATGTGGTAGGAAGTTATGCTTCAGCAGCTGCGATTAAGCCCAGGGCATAGCTAAGTCTATAATTACTAGCTGGTTAAATCAGAACTCTTTCAGAATTTAGAGGCTATTTGAGTCAACTGCTTTGATTATTTCAGACTAAAAATGTGTCCTTTTTTACCTCTCTGAGAACTCAGAAATGAAGAAGTAATAGTTAAGGAAAGACATATCTGTCAGTGATCATTTAGAAAATAAGAAGAGAACTAGATACAGGAAGGAAAAGTGAATATTTCATTGTCGATAGAAGTTATATACTTCCTCACTAACCAGTTAGCCCAGAGTGTGAGGCAGGTCTTCTGAGTCTAGTTTGAGAGAAGCCAAATTTTAAAATGTGTTCCTCCATTCTAATTAGCAGATACAGGTATTAGAAAACCTGGATTTAGGTTCTAACACTAAATGATGAACTCCTAGGAAGTCCCTTAACAAACTTCAAGTATCTCATATAAATTACAAAAAAGCACACCAAAATTTAGCACAGAGCTAGCGTGAAGATCAAATAACTCAGAAAGAGCATTTAAGTACCCTGGGAACCTAATAAATGGTTGGTGCTAATAACAATAATTCATAATAGTAGAGCATATACATTTTTTCCTGGCTCTGCAGGAGAGAAGGAGGATTCCTATGCCTGTATCTGCTAATTAGAATTGTATGGAAGAGTTAGTGAAACAAGCTCTTTCAGGTTGAAGGGCAGGAACTATATTCATTCCCCTTTGAGATTAAGAAATGCTGTTCCCAAATAACATGCTTGCGCCCTCCTTCTGAAATGTTTCTGAAATGGTACAATTAAGGTTAAAGTAAACGGGTACATATGCAAATTAATTACTTTCAAAGGAGATGCCTACTCATAATTTAATATAGATGATGCTTAATCAACTCCTCCTTTAACTATGTAAACAAAAAATGAGAACAATGGACTATTCAAAGACATCTCAGTGAAACTGCTTCTGGTACCTTCTGCATTTATGACTTTAGATTCTGTTTACTGCTCACCTTCAGATGTGTGCCATTGGAAAAGGCAAGCAACACAAACCCATGAAAATGTCCTCATTTAAACACATGTGTGCATCTTCCATCTCTAAAGAGGTAGATCAAAAGAATGAGAGCCACTTGTATATGTACTAGGGCAGCTGTGCTGTTGGATCAATGCCACTCTGATTCCCCACTGAAACAAAGGAAGTGAACTCTCTTTTAAAAAAAATAATGTTTAACACTTGAGCCAAGCAGTTACATCCAAATGTTATCCCCCTCAAAGAACACTGTGATAATTATGAATATATGATTAAACCGAATTTGGAAAGATTGGCTGTCTGTAGGAGATTTTTAATTCTTCTCTTTTTAAGCCACCAGTACTGTGGTCATTTACTTGGACTCTAAAGGGCAACACCTGACATTTGGTCTTTGATGGATTTAACAGGCCGCTTGTAAGCTTAAAGGTTTTGCTTGGCTAAATCAGGTTTTATCTCAGAGGTTATTTGCAACTTTACACGCTGTCTTACAGAAATGTCAGCGTTTGCTTTTCCTCTGAACTATGCATAGAAGCTCAAGGTTTGTCCCTGAGTCTCTGAAAACAGAAGATCCTTGGTTTTAGGCCCATGTTCTCAACCTCCCACAAAAATCAGTGTGAAACATTCCTTTCAAGGGATATTATTGTAAGGCTTATGGATGACGAAGCAGCCAGTCTTTTGCAAAAGAGGGATGCATTTGCTTGCCTTTATTCTCTTCCTAGTGGAAGAAAAACATATTTTGATGCTAAGTTTGGGAAACACATTTTCTATGGAGTCTGTGGAAATAACTATCTCATGCTGTATGGGAAGTTAAACCTCAGCTGGGCTTGCACTGCAGCTTGGCAGGCCTCTTGTGGATTCCCTCGGGAATCTCTTAGAACAGTTGTTCTAAATCCAAACTGTTACCACTGTTCTCAAGCCCCTAGTCCTGCCCCAGCTGTCCTCCTTCTCACAGATGACCTCACCACCTACTTCACCACAGAAACTCTGGCCATGCAGCATCCCCTCCCCCCTCTCCGTGTCACTTCTTTCTTCAAAACACAAAATGCTTTTGCCTGTTTTCTACCAGAACTCTTCTGTCTCAAAGAAAGCAACATTTCCCTGCCAAGGCTACCTCCTCTATTTGAGCACTCAGTCATACCCCTGAATCCTCTTCTTAAGAGAAATTGTTCCATCAGTTATTTTTAGTTCCTCTTTTTCTGTAGTCTATATTCAGGGTTCTCTGGCTTTGATCCAAACATCACCAAATTTCTTACCTACCTTGTACAAGCCAAGTTCCTCCCTGCCCAGTTGCTTAGCATTAACTCTCCTGCTAACCCCTTGTACAAGCCAACTATCATCCTGCCTTGCTTCTTAGAATTAACTCACCTACTAACCCCATGCAACCTAGCTTTTATAGTCAGCAAGGATCTCATACTGAGCAGATTCACAGCCTTTGTTTCAGAATTCATCTTAATTGACCTCGCTAGACTTTACTTACTGTAGACCACGTTGTCGCTTAACATTCCCTGGGGGCCATGTTGTTACCTTGGTTTTTCTCTTTCCTCAGTGACTGTTTTGAATCTACCTTCCTGATTAGTTCATCCTTCACTATACCTGAACTGCATGCATTGCCCAGACTTTGTGTCTTTTCAAGCTTCTGTCTTGGTGAATATACTCACCTTTTCTTCAGAAAACTTTTGTCATTCTAAGTTGAAACTGAAATATGGGGAAATCTCATGTATTCAATAGTTTTTAATCCTTCTCATTTATTCAACTATGAAATTACTGATGTGATTGAATGCTGTATAGAGTGACCATATAAAATAGACATGCAAATTGGGTCACTTACTATTTTTCTTTTCTTTGAATGGTTTTCTGGTCTCTGTGTGCATTAAGTAAGTATGCCAATATGGAGCTATATCCCAAACAAAATGGGATCTTTATCTATATGGTTGAAGATAATCGTAAACATGGGCAAAAGCATGAGAAATTTGTGGGGCGCAAGTAGAACTGAGAGAACAGCCTAAGTAAAGCAAACTATATCAAAATCTACAATGAACAAAATTGAAAAGGTGGATTCAGATCAGATTCTTGAATGTCAGCATATAAAACTCCAATTCTATCCAGTAAAGCATATGATTTAATGCTATCATGCTATGCCCATGGGTACAATAGGAGTACAAATGTTATAGAGGTAACCAAATGCTTTCTGATTGGATTTCAGGCCACTCCATAGAAATAAACATATTTCTGGTAGTGTGATCTGGCCAAAAACCTGTGACAGAGGAGTTCACAGGTCCTGCATGGTGAACCTGCAACTATTATTTTGCTAAATACTATCAAATTGTTCTTTGAATTCACATCTCTCTGCCCCTATGTTAGTACTGCCAGACTTCATGAGAAAAGGTACTTTTGTGCAATAGATGGTGGCAGAAATTCACAAATGATCAAAGTGGAGAGAATAAAGTGACTGTGGAGTACCCAGGTCATAGATGAAACACCTATACCATACTCCTCCTCAAGATTCTTGGACTATCATGGAAAAGAAGTTGAAAATATTGTATGAGCCAGAAGTTAGGGGAGAACAGAAGTTAAATAGTGTCTTCCAAACAAGGCAGTATCAATGGACTCATGAACTCATACTCTTTGTGTGTGGTTGCCTGTGTAAGACCTGCACAAGATCAAGACTGTTGACATCTCAACATGAAGTGAAGAGAGACTCAGGAGTCCCCTCTCCTAGATGAGGATCTATTGTCAGTTGATGACTTCTAGGAAGGGAAGAGTCAGTTTTCCTTAAGAGTGTGACCCTTAGTAGGTTGACCACAACCTTATGAGTATATAGGCAGCACAAATTGGACTCCATGGGTTGTAAAATTAAAAGAGGATATAAAGTTGTGCATGGGGGTGGGATGGAGTGGATCTGGGAAAAGTGAGGGGTGAATATGATTAAAACAATCAAAAGTATTGTGAAATTCTTAAAGAATAAAGGTATTGTTAAAGATATATATTAAAGTTAAAATTAGAATACTATAAACTATTTCAAAAAGAAAAGACTAAATTAGAGTGACTAGTAAGAGGGCTACTGGATTTTTTTTTTTTACTATAGGGTAATATTTCTGAAATCATCTTCCTGAAGCCATATCTTTATTATGTGTATTTTATTTATACTGGACATCAGTGGAATGAGTAGAAGCTGACAAAATTATGTGTTTGAATTTAGTCTTGATACCTGTTTGTATATCAGAGTATTCTACAGCTCTCTGGGTGATATGCAAGTGCTTCATATTCACAAGCCCCAAATCAAACTTACCATTTACACCCTCAAAACTAGTGTGGGTGTCCACAAGTGCTGGCTGACTGGAGCCAGATATAGCTGTCATCTGGGAGGCTCTGCTAGTGCATGATAAATACAGAGGGGGACACTCTCAGCCAGCCATTGAACTGAGCACAGGGTCCCCAATGGGGGAGCTAGAGAAAGGACCCAAGGAGCAGAAGGGGTTTGCAGTGCCACAGGAGGAACAACAATATGAGTCACCCAGAACTCCCAGAGCTCCCAGGGACAAAATCATCATCAACCAAAGAGTATACATGGAGTTACCCATGGCTCCAGACACATTGGCAGCAGAGGACGGTCTTGTTACATACCAAAGGGAGGAGAGGCCCTTGGTCCTGGAAAGACTTGATGCTGTAGTGTAGAGGAATACCAGGACAGGGAAGCAGGGGTGGGTTGATTGGGGAAGGGGAGATGGCTTATGGGATTTTTGGGGAAGGGGGGAGCCAGGAAAGGGGACAACATTTTAAATGTAAATAAAGAATATATCTAATTAGAAAAAAGATTTCTACCAAGGTAAAAGAAAAACAAAACAACAACAACAATAAAAGCAGCAACTATTTTCTATATAGTTTCCTATTCCTAGGCTAATCCTAGTAGCACAGGTTTCTAATCTCAGATCCTCACAACACTTAGGCAGGGATATCACAAGATTAAAGCCTAACTGAGGGTAATAATCAAAATTTCCCTTCTACCTCAAAAGTGCCCAAGTTTATACCAAGTTTATACCATGAACCAGGACAAAAATGAGTTTAGGTGTATATCCCTCAACACACCCAGCCTTCATCTGTATGAACCAAGTGTTCAAAACAGATTTATTTCCATTCCCCAGTAGAACTCCCTATTTGCACTTACCAAGCACCCCTAAGCATATCCAAAAGATGCATCTGCATTTTCAGGAATCCAAACCAAAAGAGATGAGATGCATCTTGAAAATAGACCTTCTCTATTCTGGACATTATTGGTAGCTATTTAAAAGAAGGACAATATACACAGAGAAACAGGAAGACAATAGAAAAGGGGAGTATTTTTATTCAGGTTTGGCTTTGAGGCTTTCTTTGTTTTCAAAATATTGACTTAAATAAAGTCTTAATGATCCAAACCAGCACTTACAGTTCTTCTAACCCCGTTTAACTTTTCTGTGTCTCATCTGTTAAGCCTCTTGGCCAACATCACATACCAAATCAGTGACATAGTCATCATGAGGCCCCAACTGATTGCTTCCCAGTTTCATATTTTAAGTAAGCCAAGTGACAGAAAAGGGGAAAACTGGGTCAGAGAAACAAAGTTGGCCTTAAAAAGTCTCTGTTTCAAAACAAAGTCAATTACACGACATGACATTTCTCATCTACAAACAGAAAAATAAGCACAGGTCCTAGCATCTTTCTTTTTTAATGGACTCACAGAGTCAATATCATGAGAAGAGTAAAAGAATGGATCTAGCATTATTCTCCATTATTTTATCAGATAAAGATCCACTTCTTAACACTTTTAGAAGAGTTAGGGAAACAAACAAGATAAGAAAGTGGTTAGTGTAACAGAACTATAAAGTTTGTTTGGCTTAGTTTTTGAGGCACTGTCTCCCAGGCTGTCCTGTAACTCACTAGGTAGACCAGGGTGGCCTCAAACTCACAAAGATCTATTTGCTTCTGCCTGTCTAGTGTTTTCCATCAGATACTTCAGGAGGAAAAACACCATGTGTGTGTTTGGGGGGGGCGCATGTTTGTGCATGCATATGTGTGTATATGTATATATGTATTTCTATATATACATATACACACATGTATATATAGAAATATACGTATACAGACATACATACACACACACACACACACACACATATATATATATATGAGACTCAATTTGTCTTGCTGATAAGAATAACACACTATAAGAATACAAACACAAGAATAAGCAGCTTTCTTCAACTGATCCAAAGAAAGTTCCTAGTATAACTGATTATACTTACTTGCCTGTTTACGTCTCTATCTCTGTCCTTCTATCTCTATATCACCCTTTCCTTCTCTCTTCTCTGCCTCTAAAATCTAAGTATTACAAACAAACTTCTAAGGTTTCTCTTATAAGTACATTTGTTTATACATTTTAAGGCCTTGGGTGTGATATAGTGGAACACAGATGAATATTCCTGGGAACTCCTTACCAAAGTTATTCATTCTCACTCACATCCCCACTGAAGTATTGCAAAGCACTCTTGGCTGGTATATATCACGAGGATATCATCACTTCATGCCAGGATATAAAGACTGCAGAAAGTCTGATCATGAACCTACATCTCTGATATTACCTTTTGGGAATTGTTCAGTGCTCTGGGAAAAGGGAGTAACCTCTGCCTGGCCCTACAAGGCCCTAATTCTCAGAAACAGATTATCTTATTTAGGGTTTTACTGCTGTGACCAGACAACATGACCAAGGCAACTCTTATAAGGACAACATTTAATTGGGGCTGGCTTACAGGTTCAGAGGTTCAGTCCATTATTATCAAGGCTGGAACATGGCAGCATCCAGGCAGGCATGGTGCAGGAAGAGCTGAGAGTTTGACATCTTCATCTGAAGGGTGCTAACAATACTTGCTTCAAGGCATCTATGACAAGGGTCTTAAAGCCCACATCCACAGTGGCACACCTACTCCAGCAAGGCCAAATCTACTCTAACAGGGCCATGCCTTCTAATAGTCCATGCCTCCCTGGGCCTAGTATGTACAAACTGTCACGCAGACCAACCCTGTCAACCACTGAGACCTTAAAAGCTAGCCTGGCACCCACAACTCAGGAGTTATTGAACAGAAGGGGAATCTGCCTCTTGATAGTGGTTCTAACCTTCCTATTTATGCATGTATGTATGTATACATATATATGCACAAACCATTAGATATTCATATGTAATCAACTAATTTTATACTGTAAACTTTCCCAAAATTCTAATGTTTCTGATTTAAATCTAAAATCCTCAATTAAGTATTTGAATTTTTCTAAAAGCAGTTACCTATTGTAAAGTAGTTAAAGTAGAATCTTTTTAAAAGTAGAACCTTTTTACAGCTTTATTCTTTTAAAAATGGTACTTTCAATCTAAAAAGCAGCTATAGATTTTTATCTGCTTTCTCTATTCTACCTCCATTCACTCATCATTAAAAAGGAAGCTTGACCATGATTCTAGAGTAGGGAACGAGCACCCCCTGGTGGTAATGTTTTAAAGTACACCAAGGGAAATATTACAACTCAGAATCCTGTCTTTCCCCACCACTCCCTCTCTACAATAGAGTTTTTAGAAGAATCACCTTAACGATTTGTCTAGAAAAGCATTTTATGATGCAAAGTATATTCTCCAACAGATCACAATTCTTCTACAATATGCTCACAATGGCAAAAGAATAAAGCTAACCTATTACACAAAATCTCTCAGTTATTGAACTTGGTGCTTGACAAAAAGGTATACATAGCTGGAAATTATGGCTCATTGCTTTAATCACAGCTTGTGCAGAATCCAGCAGATCTCTGCGAGTTCAAGACTAACCTTGTCTACACACTGTGTTCCAGGCAGATAGTTAAACCCAATCACAAAACAAACGAAAGGAAGGAAAGAAGGAAGGAAGAAAGGAAGGAAGGAAGGAAGGAAGGAAGGAAGGAAGGAAGGAAGGAAGGAAGGAGGAAGGAAGGAAGGAAGGAAGGAAAGCAGAAAGGTACATAATAATAAAAACAAAACAGAACACTTTTTACTTGGTACCTAACATCATAATAACTAATACTGACTATTATACAAAAGTACATTCCATGTGACCTATAGATACATGTGCATAATACAAATTTAACACATACCCATTAATTAAGGTACAATTACTAATTACATTTTACAAATGAAAAGCTGGTACCTCAAGGAAATAATTTGCTTAAGGACACACAATTAGTGTCATTCAGTACTTAAAGTTAACTAGCCCAGGGCCTATAGCACTATAACCCCATTGTTTCTCTAAAGCTCAATTTGTATATGGTCTTTCTCAGGATAAACTATTGGAAGTCAGAATTTTGTCCACAACTAGCTATGAGCAATGTAAGATCATGTTTAGAGAGAGAGAGAGAGAGAGAGAGAGAGAGAGAGAGAGAGAGAGAGAGAGAAAGGTAGGTAGGTAGGTAGGTAGATAGATAGAGAGATAGATAGATAGATAGATAGATAGATAGCTTTTCTTCTGTGTCTTTCATGAATTGGCAATTCTGATTACCACCCCTCTGCTCTTCTCTACTTTGAAATGACTCTGTTTGTGAGTTTCAGTAGAATGTTTTCTATCTTACAGTCTAAGGTTTGTTACCATTTTCCATCTTTTTCATATCCTCTTCCAACATCCACAAGATCCCAGCACTTTCCCACTTTAGAAATTTAAAACCATGAAGGTGGCACTTTCCAAAATATCCTCCAATGTTACCATGACAGATTTTTCTAAAACACTGATTTTTTTTTGGAACCACTATGTCCTTTTTTTTCTTTTTTCTTTTTTTTATTGATATACTTTTTATTAACATTTCAAATGATTTCCCCTTTGCTGGGTCCCCACTCCCCGCAAGTCCCATAAGCCCTCTTCCCTCCCCCTGTTCCTCCATCTACCCCTTCCCGCTTCCCTGTTCTGGAATTCCCCTATACTCTTGCACTGAGTCTTTCCAGAATCAGAGGCCACTCCTCCATTCTTTTTGGACATCATTTAATTTGTGGATTATGTCCTGGGTAGTCAAAGTTTCTAGGCTAATATCCACTTATCAGTGAGTGCATACCATGATTGATCTTTTGAGACTGGGTTACCTCACTTAGTATGATGTTCTCCAGCTCCATCCATTTGTCTAAGAATTTCATGAATTCATTGTTTCTAATGGCTGAATAGTACTCGATTGTGTATAGATATCACATTTTTTGCATCCATTCTTCTGTTGAGAGATACCTGGGTTCTTTCCAGTTTCTGGCTACTACAAATAGGGCTGCTATGAACATAGTGGACCATGTGTCCTTATTGGATGCTGGGGAATCCTCTGGATATATGTCCAGGAGTGGTATAACAGGGTCCTCAGGAAGTGTTATGCCCAGTTTTCTGAGGAACCCCCAGACTGATTTCCAAAATGGTTGCAATCCCACCAGTAGTGGAGGAGATTTCCTCTTTCTCCACATCCTTGCCAACACCTGCTGTCTCCTGAGTTTTTGACCTTAGCCATTCTGACTGGTGTGAGGTGAAATCTCAGGGTTGTTTTGATTTGCATTTCCCTAATGATTAATGATGTTTAACATTTCTTAAGGTGCTTCTCAGCCCTCCGAAGTTCTTCATGTGAAAATTCTTTGTTTATTTGCAGATGATATGATAGTATACTTAAGTGACCCTAAAAACTACTAGAGAACTCCAGCAAAGTGGCTGGCTACAAAATCAACTCAAGCAAATCAGTAGCCTTTCTATACTCAAAGGATAAGCAGACTGAGAAAGAAATTAGGGAAAAACACTGATTTCTAAAATATTTAGTCTCACACTATTCTCTCTTTCTCTCCTCCCACTCCCCTCCTCCTCCTCCTCCTCCTCCCCCCCCCTCTCTCTCTCTCTCTGTGTGTGTGTGTGTGTGTGTGTGTGTGTGTGTGTGCACACGCACACACGTGCAAAATGCACTACCTTCAAACTAAGGTTGTCCATGTGCAAATTATACAGCTAAAGATCAAAAAGGAAACTGATTTTGTGACTCTAATGAAAAAGTAAAATTCATTAATAGGTAGAAAACAAAAGTTGTATCCTAGATCCCAGAATTAACGGAAAATATTTTTTTCAGACTTTTCAAAAGAAGAGAGTAAATAGGCCTCAGGATACCCTGGGAGCTATCTACCATGGTATCTTGTCATTTTCATTTTGAATTCCTTATTGAGCTCAATGTTGGAGTTGCTCACCATGACCCAAATGGGAAACTTGGGTGAATTCCTCCTTCTGTTTTTATGTCTTTGATCCTTGGGCACCTCCCAAACTATAAACTTGCTAGACAGCAACAATCCAGCAATTTTCTCAATGCCTCCCTTCTCTATCTTGCTGCTCCCTAACTCCCAACAATTTCACTGTACTTTCTGAAACTCACTCCATAATACAAAATTACTACCCCTTCTTTTTTCCCATTTCTTTCTTTTATCCTCATTCTGTCTGGCCTGGTGACTAGAAGTTGGCTTTCTATACCACAGCTCCACATTTTACATAACCATGTCAAGGCTCTTCTTACTTGCATTCTAGGTTGCCAAGTAAGAGAAAATTATCTTACCGTTCTTCTTACCACTACCACTACTCTTTAGCGGTAAAAGGATTATTTTCTTTAAGACAAATGATAATACATATTTCAGGCTTTGTGAAATAACCTTAAACTAATAGGCATGGTTATGTTCCAATACAACTGTATTGATGGAAACAGTCAAGAAGACCAGATTCTATTTATAGATATTTTGCCAGGCTCCATTCTAAACTAGTAATCTTTCATTTTCATAAACATGACATGTGAATTCAATTAGTGTTGCACTGCATGGAAAACTTACCATTGGACACACTCCCAAGGAAATGCTACTCTTCTACCCCCCTCCCCCAAGTAGCCCTCAACTGTTGGAAGCACCTCTGCTAGGGGTGGAGCCACAGGAGCCCTCACCACTCCATGATGCCATTTCTAACTGGCTTGATTTTGTGCAGTAACCTCTACAGCTGTGCCAATTAGACTCAATGAGATAGAGAGACAGATAGATGATAGATAATCATATGTATGTATGTGTGTATGTATTTATAAATGGAAGGCATTAAGTTGAAAGGTAGATAGAATAAGATGAGGGTTCCTGGGAGGAATTGGGGAAATACAGAGAGATAGATATGATAAAGACACATTGTAGACAGCATGAAATTTTCATAGACAAAAATAATTCTTCTGGTTTTTTAAAGATTTATTTATTTATTGTTATATGTAAGTACACTGTAGCTGTCTTCAGACACACCAGAAGAAGGCACTTGATCTTATTACAGATGGTTGTGAGCCACCATGTGGTTGCTGAGATTTGAACTCAGGACCTTCGGAAGAACAGTCAAGTGCTCTTAACTGCTGAGTCATCTCTCCAGCTCCCCTGTTGTTGTTTTTAATCAAACTAACTATATACCAGGTATACTATATACCTGTCATTTTTCCTGCCCATCCATCCTTATTAAAAACTTCAATATTATGTTGGTTAATATTGATGATCATCTTGTCGGGGTGTCTGGAAATTTCTATAAGGGAATTTCTAGATTGGATTACTAGATTAGGTCAACTGAGATTGGGAGTATCTTCCTTAACTATGGATGGCAGTATTCCACAGTCTGGGTTTGCCAAGAAAATAAAAAGGAGAGTGTGAACTGAGTGTCAACTTCCTGGGTATGGATACAATGGCACCAACTGCCTCATACTTCTGCTATCACATCTTCCCCCTTGAAATATTCTAGATCCCCTCAAATTGTGAGCCAAAAACTCCTTCAGTCTTTAAATTGTATCTTTCTATGTTTCCTCACAGCAACAATAAAAGTAACTAATGCAAACACATAAAATGACAATCACTGCTCCCCTCACCAGAATTCTGGATAACTGGCAAATCCATAGGATTTACAACCATGGCTCCACAGAATCCTTCCATCTTCAATTCCAACAACTTTAATCTCCATTCCACCTCAACAATCTAATCTACTAATATAAGATATTCTCTCTCTCTCTTTCTCTCTCTCTCTTTCTCTCTCTACATCCCTCCTTCCCCCTCTCTCTCCTTCTTAATTTTCTTCAAACAAATACCCAATTATAGCTTCGATTTCTATATTAAAGACTATCCAACTCTTTTACCACAATAAATCTGCTCTTTGATTTTGAATACCTGGTTCATTAGTGAGCAGTTAACTTCCACCAGGAACTTCATTGTCTTATACTCAGTCCACACATCATAATCAATCACTCTTTCCCCCCTTTTCTTTTTATTATTTTTAATCTTCATTTTCCAGTCCCAGTCCAGTTGTTATCCCCCTCCCGTTTTGTCCTCCAACAGTTTCTCATCCCATTCCTTCTCCCCTGTCTACAAGAGGATATCCCCACACTCACATATACCCCACACCCCCACGCACCCCACCAGACCTCCCGATTCCCTGGGGCCTCAAGTTTCTCAATGGTTAGCTGCATCTTCTCTCATTGAGTCCAGACCTGGCAGGAGGACTCTCTGATGTATGTGTGTTGGGAGCCTCATATCAGCTGGTGTGTGCTCCCTGGTTGGTGGCTCAATGTCTGAGAGATCTCAGGGGTCCAGGTTTGTTGTGACTGCTGGTCCTCCTATGGGGTCACCCTCCTCCTCAGCTTCTTCCAGCTTTTCCCTAATTCAACCACAGGGGTTAGCAGCTTCTGTCCATTGGTTGGATGCAAATATCTGTATCTGACTCTTTCAGCTGCTTGTTGGGCCTCTCAGAGGGCAACCATGTTAGGCTCCTGTTTGTAACTACACCATAGACTCAGTAATAGTGTCAGGCCTTGGGGCCTCGCCTTGAACTAGATCCCACTTTGGGCCTGTCACCTGACCTCCTTTCCCTCAGGCTTTCCATTTTCGCCCCTGCAGTTCTTTCAGATAGGAACAATTATGGGTCAGAGTTGTGACTGTGGGATTGCCCTTCTCATTTGATGCCTCTGTCTTTCTTCAGGAAGTGGACTCTACAAGTTCCCTCTCCTCACTATAGGGCATTTCACCTAGGGACCCTCCCTTTGGGTTCTGAGACTCTCTCACCTCCCAGGTCTCTGGTGCATTCTGCAGGGTCCTCCCACCACCTATCTCCCGAGGTTGCCTGTTTCCATTTTTTCTGATGGCCCTCAGGACTTCAGTCCTTTTCTCTTACCCAATACCAGATCAGGTTCCCTTTTCCCTTCTGCTACATCCCCTTTCCCTCCCAGATCCCTCCCTTCCCTCCCTGTGGTTGCTTTCTTTTCCCTCCCAAGTGGGACTGAGACATCCACACTTGGGCCCTTTGGCTTGTTGACCTTTTTGAGTTCTGTGGACTGTATCTTGGGTATTCTGTACTATTTTTGTCTAATATCCACTTATTAGTGAGTACATACCATGCATGTCATTTTGGGTCTGAGTTATCTCACTCAGGATGATATTTTCTAGTTCCATCCATTTGTTGCAAAACTCAGGATGTCCTTGTTCTTAATAGTTGGGTAGCATTCCATTGTGTAGATGAGCCACAGTTTCTGTACCCATTCTTCAGTTGTGTGACATCTGGCTTGTTTCCAGCTTCTGACTATCACAACTAAGGCTGCTTTGAACATAGTAGAGCATGTACCCTTGTCACATGGTGGGGCAGCTGTTGGGCACATGCCCAGGAGTGATAACCAATCATTCTTACTAGGACACACAGCTCCTATTCTACTTTTCTTTCAATTCCCTTAGTTATCAATATCACATTTTACTAATGAATAATATCAGTTACCAAAACTCTCTGTCAAGTGTCTAAATGCAGGTGAAGAATATTGTATTACTGGAGGGATCAGGCAGGAGAACCAAGATTTGGATGTAAATTAAATTTAAAAAAATTGCGAGAAAAGGGGAAATCATTTGAAATGTAAATAAATTATATCGAATAAAAAAAATTAAAAAAATTGTACTACTATGTTACTTATAGTAACATGAGTTACTATAAATTATTGACTTTTTGTTGATTTTGAAATAAAATCTCGCTATGTAGCCCATAAACTCTTAAACCTTACTAAATTGTCCAGACTGGCCTTGAACTCATGGTGATCATCTTACCTCTACCTCCCAAGAATTGGTGCTATAGACAAGTGTCTTAGACCCAGACAACTAATGAAGTTTTAACCTTAACTAGCCCTTCATTACCTGTAGTCAATTATTTTAAGTCTTCGTTTAACTGCCTTATTATGTTTCTTAGGCAACACAGCATGGTGCTATAAATAGACTTAGAAAGCAGATCTAGGTTTGAATTTGGCCCTATTGATTTGTTAGTTGTGGTTTCAAGCAAATTATTTAACCCTCTTCATGTTACTTTCCTCACAAGCAAAAATGAAATAATATATACATTATATGTTTAATAAGATTTTATATAAAAACAATACATTTTATGAAAACTCTGGATTAATAAATGCTAATTGTTAAGAAGCATTCAGATTAAGCAGATCACTATACACCGTACTTCAATAAGGCAAATGTTTCTTTAATTCCTAGTTGCACAGATAACAGAGAAACAGGTTATATGCTACTATTATGCTACACATAAAAACACTGAAGGTCAAATGCTTGGCATACATACAGAAGCCATGTGGTTTAACCTAAAACACTGAATATGCCATTCCAAGGAAATAGGAAAGAGGGGGAAAGGAAACTATGAATGAGTATGTGTCAATATAAAGGTACATTGGTAACACACTTGAACTTCTGGAACAACTTTTTCAAAGAGGTGGTATAAACATGAGTTAGCAAGGGAAATTGAAAAAGAATCTATATAAGTCAGCTCGTGTGCTTTATTGATCAATGTTTTGAGCTACTGGGTGATAGAAAGTACTCAGTATCTCTAGGCTACACTATACAACAGTGCCCTGGCCAGCATAATATGAAACAATCTTATTCTACTGAAACATCTATACTGGGGACACCACTGGCCTCTACATGGCCACATCTAACAGAACATTTCTGTCTGAATTCATCTTGCTTTCCTGGAAATATTTGGTCCTGATGATTACCCAATCCTCATGGAAACTCACTTCAGTGACCAAGCTGTTTTTCATAATTTCCTGGTTGCTTCTTTTCTGTTAGATACAACTTTTATTCTCAGAAAATATTGGAGTTTCCCACAATGCTTTTGTTAGCCCCCTTCTCCTCTAATTTTACACAATGTCCTAGAATATGAATAATTATTATGCACTGACAAATCTAAATTTGTATCTACAGCCAGAACTCCTCCAGGGCACTCATCTTTAAATATATACATCCAGTTGTTTGCTGGCTATTTCCCGATGACACTTCAAAATATTAAAATAGAAACTCTTACAACTATGGAAAAAAGCCACAGCACTGCCTATTCATTCTTGGAGATGTTTGAATGATTCTGCACAAGCAAAAATGACCTGTACATTTTTATTTTTGAGATTATAATTCAATTGCTTTTCTCCCTTCCCTTTCCTCCCTGTAAACCTTCTCATATATCCCTCCTTGATCTTCTTTCAATTCATAATTTTTTTTCATGAAATATATATTTATATATATATCCTAAACAAAAGCTTTTGGGTCCATAGGATGTTATTTGTGCATAAGTTTTCAAGGCTGGCTGGCTGGCACTGTACAACCTATTGATGCTTTTGGTTTTTTGGTTTTTTTTTTTTTTTTTTTGTCCTGGGGAAGGCTACCTCTCCTGCTTTCAGCTTTGCTCAGTTACCCATAGATCTTTGTGTAGGGTTGAGACCTCATAGGCTTTTCACCCACTCATTTTGATATGGTCTTTGTTGTCATCCTTGTTCAGTATTTTTAGACAACCACATTAATGAGATTTTTATGGGTATAGCTTCTGTTGTTAGTAGGACACAATCTCTCAGAAAAGTCTCTGGTCTTCCGATTCTTAGAATCTTTCTTCTCTCTCTTCCTCAATGCTCCCTGGGCCTTGGGTACATGAGTGTTTTAAAGGTGTATCCACTGGGATTGGACTTCACAATTCTGTGTTTTGCTTAGTTTTGTTTCTGTAGTGTCTCAATCTCTTGTAAAGAGAAGTCTCCTTAATCAAGGGCGAAGCCTACACTAATCTGTGGGTATAAGAACAAATGTTTATAGATTGCTTTTAGAGATTGGGATGGTTTTCTAAATTGGTGGGTGTAGATTCTCCTCCAAAACCCATGATTTCACTACCCCTGAGTAGTTAGGTTTCCACTACGAGGCATGGTATCTGTCTTGTTAAACAGTTAATTTTGGTTTTTGTTTTTTTTATAAGTTAACTGTTTTATTTATCTACATCCCAAATGTTGCCCCCCCCCCCTGTGCTGCTCATAGAGTTCTTTCCCTACCCCTTTGCCTCTGAAAGGGTGCCCCCATGGCATTCCCTCATCCCTGGGGCATCAAGTCGCTACAGAACTAGGTGCATTCTCTCCCACAGAGGCCAGACAAGGCATTTCTCTGCTACACATATGTCGGAGGCCTTGGACCAGCCCGTGTAGGCTCTTTGGTTGGTGGTTTTGTCTTTGGGAACTCCCAGAAGTCAAGGTTATTTGACACTGTTGTTCTTCCTATGAGGTTACCATCTTCTTCAGTTCCTTCAATCCTTCCCCTGACTTTTTCTTCCATAGGGGTCCCGACCTCAGTCTAATGGTTAACTGTGAGTATAGGTATCTGTCTCAGGCAGGTTCTAGTAGAGCCTCTCAGAGGACAGCCATGCACGGCTCCTGTCTGCAAACACAAAATAGAATTAATAATAGTGTTAGGGTTGGTTTCCCTCCCATGGGATGGATCCCAAGTTGGGCCAGTCATAAGTCAGCCATTCCTTCTGTTTCTATTTCATTTATGCTCCTGCATTTCTTTTAGACAGGAACAATTTGGGGTTGAAAATTTTGGAGGTGGGTTTTTCTCCTTATCCCTCCACTGGGGGCCCTGTCCATCTACTAGAGGCAGCCTCGTCAGGTTCCATCTCCCCACTGTTAGGCATTTCTGCTAAGGTTATCCCCACTGAATCCTGGAAACCTCTCACATCCCAGATCTCTGGGACTTTCTAGAGCTTTCCCCAACCTCCAGCGTACTTTCCCCAGCAGCTGCATATTTCCCTTCATTCTCCTGGCCCTCTGGGCTTCTCTCCTACCCCCCTCCCACCATACCCGACCCTACCCCCTTTTCTCCTTCTTCTGTGCTCTCCCATCCAGGTCCCTTCCTTCCTCTGTCTCCCATGATTAATTTGTTCCACCCTTCTATGTGGGATTAAAGCATCCTCACTTGGGCCTTCCTTCTTGTTTTAAGTTCTTAGGGTCTGTGGGTTGTATCATGGGTACTCTGTACTTTCTGGCTAATATCCACTTACCAGTGAGTACATACCACACATGGCCTTTTGGTTCTGGGTTACCTCAGGATGATATTTTCTAGTTCCATCCATTTACCTGAAAAATTAATTATTAATGATGTTCTTGTTTTAAATAGCCGAATAATATTCCATTGTGTAAATCAGTCACATTTTTCTGTATCCATTAAATCCATTTATAGAACTGTTGGTCACTGCCAAGGTATGTATGCTACTATTCTACCCTTAGGGTTATCATAAAATGCTGGTCATTGATGTGATTCATAGGTGTCATACCTAGGTAGAACTGTTGGGTGCCTTCCTCCTTTGTACTTGCATGGTACATTCTAGTACTATGAAAGCTAGTCCTCAGAGGAGGAACATTTATGACTTGAAATATATATTTAGACAACTCTTCCAATACATCTTGAGCTGACATAATACTGTAATGGAAGTCCTTCTCCAAAGTAGGGATAAAATTTTCTAATTTCAGTGCAGATATTGTAAACTCACGTCATTTTGGGAATTAGCCTATAAATTCCAGGTATATTTAAAACAATTTTTGCTTCATATTCAAAGCTATTTTATTAGTAAATGATCCATGTTCAGCATCATTTGATCCATTTGCTATTGTAGACGTATAAATATTTACCTATATGTGAAACAATGTTGCAAGATATTTCCTATCCATTCACATTGAGTCAGCGAGAAGCCAGTGATTAGAGAGGTGGGGAGGAGTTAAGGAGGGAGGGAGGCTTGGTGGACCACATGAGAGGGGAGAGAGGAAGGCATGGCTATCCAGATAGCTTCAGACATACTTCTAGTGTTTTGGAGAGGTTAGAAAATTGGGATCAGACCTTTATCATTGTAAAATGACATTATGTAATTGGGAGTTTTATATACATAAATATATTGGGTTAACTAAGTTTAGGAGTCATGCTTTACCAGGTTTTTGCATGTAGTGCAGGAGTGCAGATTTCCTGCGATTTACAGAGTCTATGGCAGATAGGAAACACAGCTGGAATGCTGTGAGAGCTAGCTGAAAGACATCAGCTCAGCAGCAGCAGTGAGAGTCATCCAGAGTGAGACCCACCAGGACATAGTGCAGAGGCCTGCCAGGGAAGTAACTTTTTATTAATAACCACTACAAAACAATACTAGTAAAGTCTTGAAAGAAAATTGTGCCTAAATTCAGTTTTCTCAATAGCTTCCACTCCACTTGTTTAATGCAGATTATGTCTGTCATCATGATAATTTACATCAGTGGTTCTCAACCTATGAGTCAAACCCCTTTGGGGATTCAAGGACACTTTCATAAGGGTCACATACCAGTTATCCTGCATGCCAGATATTTTTTACAATAATTCATAATAGTCACAAAATTACAGTTATAAAGTAACAACAAAAATAATTTTGAGGTTTGGGGACACCCCAACCCAATGAACTGTATAAAAGGACTGCACCATTAGAAAGGTTGAGAACCACTGACTTATATTCTACTCTATAATTAACAGTTAAGTAACTGTTCTATAGAATATAGTGCTTTAGATGTTCACTTTTGTGTGTATCTCTCAACATTAGTGACTGATGTTTGCCTTTTGTTCCTTCCACTTGGGCTATTCTTTAAACACCCTGCCAGGGGAAGATAGGGGTTCTGATTTATACAATAATCCAGGACTCTCCTTGATACCATGAAGATTCACTAATATCTAGAACAGAATAGGGATATGTACAGAGGAACATACCTACCTCCCAACTTCTTAACAGGCAGCAGGGTAATGTGTAGTAGAGAAAGAGACAATGATAATAATGGTAGTGACCTCTCTATTATAGCTCATTTAACAAGCTGTCTTAGTATTATATTGTTTTAAAGTGACACCATAACAAAGGCAACTCTTATAAAAGAAAGCATTTAACTGGGTCCTTGCATACAGTTTCAGAGGTTCATCCATTACCATCATGGTGCATAATAAGATGGAAGGAAATGCCATGTGCTGGAAAAGTAGCTTAGAGCTACATGCTGATATACAGTCAAAGAGAGAAAGAGAGAGAGAACAAAAGAGATACAGACACAGAAAGACAGACACAGACACAGACACAGACACAGACACAGACACAGACACAGACACAGACACAGACACAGACATTAGGCCTGGCATGAGTTTTTGAAACCTCAAAGCTCACCTCCAGTGACACACTTCCTCCAAAGAGTCCATCTAATGTTTCTCAAATAGTGACACTCCCTGGTAACTAAGCATTCAAATATATGAGCCTATGGTGGTCATTCTTATTCAACAACCACACAAGCTATATATGTTTCTACCACTAGATATTAGGTATTAATGTAAAAAGCAGGGCCAATAAAGCCTAGCATATATAACAAAAAGACTAAGTCCTAAACTTCTTCACCCAGCATACACCATCAACTTCATTCTGCCTTTCTTACATCTTCCACAAATAAACTAGACTTTTACCACATCATTTCCTGAAACTAAATAAAAACTGAATACAGTTAGTTAAATTCCAGGTCATGGTTTGGGTTTGTTTTCTCCTTAAAACTCTGATTCTAATCCCATCCATAATAAGACCTAGTTTCCCTTGCACATGAGTTATTGACTCACAAAACAAACAGAACAAATCATCATTTAGGCAAAATTCTGAAAGGCCTTGAATATCATATTCAGAAACATAGAATAAAATGTAAAGGAAGTCTGTGACATATCTAAACAGGAAAGCAAGAAAATGGGAGCACAAGCTATGTTTCAGAGTTTGGTGTAGCAGTATAGTAGTTGCCATAAAGACTGACTATGAAGGAATATTTAAAGCAAGTTCCTATTTCAGGATCCTAGAAGTGAAGCAACCATCCCAGTGTAATCAAATACACCTGCCTCATCTCTTCAAGCTTAATCCCTTATCAAATAGACCAGAGAGTCTAAATGGGGAAAGCATTCAGCAACAGAGGACAGATGGCCATATTTGAAACAAATTTAGAATATCACACTGACCAGTAAGTGAAATTGATATAGCTGTGGATCACTCTTTGGGTAGCTTTAATTTTGAAAGTGCCATCATGTGCTACTTCAACACAAACCTCTTAAGTGTCTCCTTTGCTTAAGCACTAAAATAGGGAGCTACTTAGGAAAGCACTACCAATAATAGAGGATGACATCTCCTAAACTCTCTATGCCTTTCTTTACAAATTGCCTACCATTAGGTTCATTTTATAATTTTATTATAGATGTTTGAAAAGCTCTACTATAGTATAATATAATTCACATGGAATTCATATGTGCAGTCCTCAAGTGTGTCATTAATTAACTATACCTCTAGATCTAAAAATGACAAAGTATCAAATATAAAAATGTTCAAAATGATTTCTAGCCAATCAACTCCAGCTTTTTCCACTCACATAAAGAAAAATGACTCCCATGAAGAAGTATGGAGAGGGTCCTGATCCTGGAAAGGATCGATCTAGCATTGGAAGGGAATATAAGGACAGAGAAAAAGGAGGGAGGTGATTTGAGAATGGATGGAGAGAAGAAGGTTTATGGGACATATGGGGAGGGGGGATTTGGGAAAGGGGAAATCATTTGGAATGCAAACAAAGAATATAGAAAATAAAAATATTTAAAAAAAGAATTAGTTTTATTTGCTTGTCCTTTTGTATAACTGATCTCACTTGAATCCTATTGCCAAAGAATGATCTGTGGCTACTATAATCAACATGTAAAATGTAGGGGTAGGAAAAAAGTGATACATAATCTCGTAGCTAAAGGTTATATGCTTTTAGATTAATAGTATATAGGAAATTGATTGGCTAAGCTAATTATATTAAACAATAATTATTGTTCAGAAAAGAAGTATCCCCGAAGTAACCTAGAACTAATAAGCAATTGTAAAGAAGTTGCAGGATACATGGCTAATTTAAAAAAATCATTTTGAAACTTGGAATACCCAAGAAATAATCTACATATTAAATGATGTCCGAAAAGAACAGAGGAGTGGCCCCTGGTTCTGGAAAGACTCAATGAAACAGTATAGGGGAATACCAGAACAGGGAAGTGGGAAGGAGTTGATGGAGGAACAGGGGGAGGGAAGAGGGCTTATGGGACTTGCGGGGAGTGGGAACCCAGAAAATGGGAAATCATTTGAAATGTAAATAAAGAATACATCGAATAATAAAAAAAAATCATGAGCCTATGGTGGCCTTATATACTAGAAATTAGCAAGTGGAATTTAAATTTTAAAGTCCAGTAGAGACAAAGAGAACAATGTAAAGAATCAACAAAACCAAAAGCTGGTTCTTTGAGAGTATCAACAAGATAAATAATTCCATATCCAAACTAACTAAAGGACCCAGAGGCGATATCCAAAATAACAAAATCAGAAATAAAGATGGAGACATAACAACAGAAATGGAGGAATTCAAAATATCATCAGATCCTACTACTACAAAAGCCTATTCACAACACAACTAGAAAATGTGATGAAATGGATGAAACATATGTTTTTCAGGACAGATAAGACAAAGTGCTATCTAGAATAATAAGACAACAAAAAGGGATCAAGGGGATACAATTTGGCAAAGAAGAAATCAAGGCATCACTATTTCCAGATGATATACTGTACATAAGCCACCCCCAAAATTCTACCAGAGAACTTCTCCAGCCAATCAGCAAAGTGGATGGATATAAAATTAACTCAGGCTCGCTGCTCCTCCCGTTCCAGAGACAGATGCATCTTCTTGTGCAGTGCCAACCTTGTCCTGTAGACAAAATAGTGAAGGGTGGTGTGAACAGATTTGGCAGTATTGGGTGCCTGGTTACTAGGGCAGCGTTCTGCTTTACATCTGGCAAAGTGGAGATTGTTGTCATCAACGACCCCTTCATTGATCTCAACTACATGGTCTACATGTTCCACTATGACTCTACCCATTGCAAATTCAACTGCACATTCAAGGCTGAGAATGGGAAGCTTGTCATCAATGGGAATCCCATCACCATCTTGCAGGAGCGAGATCCTGCTAACATCAAATGGGATGATGCTGGTGCTGAGTATGTTGTGAAGTCTTCTGGCATCTTCACTACCATGGAGAAGGCCGGGGCACACTTGAAGGGTGGGGCCAAAAGGGTCATCATCTCTGCCCCTTCTGCTGATGCCCCCATGTTTGTGATGGGTGTGAACCATGAGAAATATGACAAGTCACTCAAGATTGTCAGCAATGCATCCCATACCACCAAATGTTTAGTTACCCTGGCCAAGGTCATCCATGACAACTTTGGCATCATGGAAGGGCTCATGACCACCATCCATGCCATCACTGCCAGTCAGAAGACTGTGGATGGACCCTCTGGGAAGCTGTAGTGTGATTGCCATGGGGATGCCCAGAAGATCATCTCTGCATCCATTGGTGCTGCCAAAGCTGTAGGCAAGGTCATCCCGAAACTGAACAGGAAGTTCACAGGCATAGCCTTCTGTGTTCTTATCCCCAATGTATGCATTGTGGATCTGACATGACACCTGGAGAAACCTGCCAAGTATGATTACATCAAGAAGGCGGTGAAGCAGGCATCAGAGGGCCCACTAAAGGGCATCCTGGGCTATACTGAGAACCAGGTTGTCTCCTGCGACTTCAATAGCAATTCCCACTCTTCCAACTTTGATGCTGGGACTTGCATTGCTCTCAATGGCAAATTTGTAAAGTTCATTTCCTGATATGACAATGAATATGGCTATAGCAACAGGGTCGTGGACCTCATGGCCTACATGGCCTCCAAGGAGTATGAAGCCGTGGACCACCTATCCCTGCAAGAGAGCCAGAGAGAGGCCCTCAGCTGCTGAGGAGTCTCTGTCCCAACTCAGCCCCCAACACTGAACATCTTCCTCCAAATTTCCATCCCAGACCCCCATAGTAACATGAGGGGCCTAGTAACAGGAGGGGCCTAGGGAGCCCTCTCTACTCTCTTGAATACCATCAATAAAGTTTACTGCACCAAAAAAGAAAAAAAAAAGTTTACTGCACCCAAAAATAAAATAAAATAAAATAAAATAAAATAACATAAAATAAAATAAAATAAATCAGGAGCCTTCCTTTATACAAATGATAAACAGACTGAGAAAGAAATTAGGAAAACAACTCCCTTTACAATAGCCACAAATAATATAAAATATCTTGGTATAACTCTAACCAAACAAGTGAAAGACCTATATAACAATAACTTTGAGTCTCTCAAGAAAGAACTCAAAGAAGATCTCAGAAAATGGAGAGATCTCCCATGCTCATGGATTGGCAGAAGTAATATAGTAAAAATGGCCATCCTACCAAAGGAAATCTACAAATTCAATGTAATCCCTATCAAAATTCCAACATAATTCACCAACAACATAGAAAGAGCAATTCTTAAATTCATCTAGAAAGGACAAAACCCAAAATAGTAAAAACAATTCTTAACAATAAAGGAATGTCTGGTGGAATCACCATCCCTGACCTCAAGCTCTACTACAGAGCAATAGTGATAAAAACTGCATAGTATTGGTACAGAGACAGACATATTGAACAGTGGAAGAGAATTGAAGACCCATAAATAAAACCACACACTTATGGACACTTGATCTTTGACAAACACACCAAAAATATACGATGGAAAGAAAGAAAGCTTCTTCAATAAATGGTGCTGGTCTAACTGGCTGTCTGTATGTAGAAAAATGAAAATAGACCCATATTTGTCACATTGCACAAAGCTCAAGTCCAAGTGGATCAAGGACCTCAACATAAAACTAGATACACTGAATCTAATAAAAGAGAAAGTGGGAAAGAGTCTTGAACATATTGGCACAGTGGGAAATTTCCTAAACAGAACTCTAATGGCTCATGCTCTAAGATCAAGAGTTGATAAATGGGACCTCATGAAACTGGAAAGCTACTGTAAGGCAAAGTACATAGTCAATTGTTGTATTCCATAGCTGCCTGCAGCTATTACAAACTGGGTTGCTGGAACAGAAGCTGAGGGATAGATGGGGAAGGGGCAAAAAGAAAGAAGGCCAGGACAATATTTTACTTATCGAGGCCCCAACTTTAATGGCAGTCAGACCTTTTAACAGTTTGGGCAAGCCCTTCCCCCCAGACTCTAGGCTGAGTTCTGGCTGAGTTCCTGCGGAAGTTGTCTAGCTTCTCCTGGCAGTCCTGGTCCTTGTCTCGACTGCCCTGGCAGCTGGGTGGGTCACTTGCTTAATTCAGGAATTCAAAGACCTGGAGGAACAATGAGCTTAACCTTCACTCTGAGCTTCTCCACCCTAGGATAAAAATTTCTGCTGTAACCTACTTCCCTATTGTCCTACTGTCATATTCCTGCCTGAAGCCAGGGATTGTCCTTCTCTAATGTCAAGTTCCTACCACGTGGTATGACTCCCAGTATGGCTCTGTACAGTCAATAAGACAATTTGGCAACCTATAGATTGGGAAAAAATCTTCACTAATTCCACATCTGACATTAGAGGGCTAATATCCAAAATATATAGAGAACACAAGAAGCTAACTACCAAAATACCAAATGACCCCATCAAAAAATGGGGTATAGAACTAAACAGAGAATCCACAACAGAAGAATCTCAAATGGCTGAGAAGCACCTAAAGAAATGTTCAAAGTCCTTAGTGATCAGAGAAATGCAATTCTAAACAACCCTGAGATTCCACCTTACTCCAACCAGAATGATTAAGATCAAAACCTCAGGTGACAACACATGTTGGAGAGGATGTGGAGAAAGAGGAACACTCCTCCATTGCAGGTGGGATTGCAAACTGATACAACCACTCTGGAAATCAATATGGAGGTTCCTCAGAAAATTGGGAATAGATCTACCTGAAAACCCAGCAATACCACTCTTTGGAATAAACCCAAAAGTTGCCCCACCATGTCACAAGGGCATGTGTTCCACTATATTCATAGCAGCCTTATTTGTGATAGCCAGAAGCTGGAAACAACCCAGATGTCCTGTGACAAAATACTGGATACAGAAAATGTGATTCATTTACACAGTGGAATACTACTCAGCTATTAAGAATAAGGCCATCCTTAGTTTGTAGGCAAATGGATGGAACTAGAAAATGTCATCCTGAGTGAGGTATCTCAGACCCAAAAGGACATGCAAGTTATGTACTCACTAATAAGTAGATACTAGCCCCCCCCAAAAAAAAAAGAAAAAAGAAAAGAAAGAAAAAAAGTATGAAATACCCATGATATAGTCCATAGAACTCAAAAAGATCAAAAGCTGAAGGGTCCAAGTGAGGAATTCACAGTCCCACTTGGGAGGGAGAAGAAAGCAATCCTAAGTGGGGAAAGAGGAAGGGACCTGGGAGGGAAAGTGGATGGGGGCGGGGGGTGTGAGAAAGGAACCTGAGCTGGTATTTGGTGAGGAAAAAAAGGACTGAAGCCCTGAGGGCCAGCAGAAAAATGGAAACAAGCAACCTTAGGAGGTAGGAGGTTAGGGGGACCCTCCAGAATACACCAGAGACCTGGAAAGTGAAGAGACTCTCAGGACTGAAAGGAAGAGACCTTAGATAAAATGCCTGACAGTAGGGAGAAGGAACTTATAGAGCCCACCTCAAGAAGAAAGACAGGGAATCAAGTGAGGGAGGGGGTTGGCATCCTACAGTCAAAACTCTGACCCATAATTGTTCCTGTCTGAAAGAATTACAGTAATGGAAATGAAGAGGATCTTGAGGAAAAGTAGGTCCAGCAACAGGCCCAAAGTGGGATCCAGCTCAAGGGGAGGCCCCAAAGTCCTTACACTATTCCTAAGGCTATAGTGTGCTCACAAAAGGACCTGGCATGACCACACTCCAGAAGACCCATAAAGCAGCTGAAAGAGTCAGACAGATACTCACACCCAACCAATGGACAAAAGCTGGTAACCCCTGTGGTTGAATTAGAGAAAAGCTAGAAGAAGTTGAGGAGGAGGACAATGCCAAAGGAAGATCAGCAGTCTCAATTAACCTAGACCCCTGAGATCTCTCAGACACTGAGCCACCGACTAGGCAGCTGATCTGAGGCCCCGAACACATATACAGTAGAAGACTGCCATGTTTTGGCTCAGCGAGAGAAGATGCACCTAACCCTCAAGAGACTTGAGGTCCCAGGGAGTTGTGAGATCTGGTCAGGTGGGGGTTCTGGGGTTGAGACATCCTCGTGGAGACAGGGATATGGGGAGGAGGCATGGGATGTAGAACAGTTGGAGGATGGATGTGGGGGGGGATAAAATCTGGAGTGCAAATAAATGAATAAATGACAAAAAGTGCCCAGTAATATTTATCTAATGCTTACTTAGCAAAATGAAATACTTAGGTATAAATATAACAAAAATCACACAAAATTGAAACAGATTGAATAAATTAAAGAAACAAGTAAATGGATACTCTATCTTCAAAAAAAGAGAAATTCAATATTATCATTAATATATCACCATTTTCTAACTTCATCTATAGATTCAAAGCAATATCAATCATAGCTTTAGTGAAATCTTTCATAGATACTGATTGATAACTGACTACAAAGCTTATATGGAAAGGCAAAAGATCCAAAGTAGCCAACATAATATTGCATGAAAAAAACAAAATTAAACTGCTACTACTTGACTTTGGGTAATAACCTAAAACTGTGCTAATCAAGATTGTGTGGTATTGGCTGATGAATAGGAAACTACATCAGCAAAACAGAATGGAGGGCCTGAGGATGTAGCTCCAGGGGTAGAGCACTTACCTAGCATGTGTGAATCCCTAGGTACAATCCCAAGGCCACTACAAAAAGAAAAGAATGGCAAAATCTAAATTCCCAAAACATCCTTGCATATAGAAACATAAACATTCACATTTGAAGTCAAGTGCAAAAGTAATAATACAAGGTAGCCAGGCATGGTGGCAAAGGTAGGTAGAATTCTTTGAGATCAAGGTTGCTTTAATCTACATAATGAATTTTAGGCCAGCCAGGGCTATCTAATAAGACACTGCCTCAAAAATTATTACTAAGTGAAAGAAACTCTTTTCGCTTCCATTTCAGTTCTTGTTATCAATCCTAGGACCTCATTATGCTGAACAATCATTCTACCACCTATTTATATGCCCTAGCTGCAAGACTAAAAAATTTAATATATGATGCTACAGCATTAAATGAATCTAAACAGAGCCTACTTATTTCTTACAAAAATTAATTCAAAGTGTATCATAGTCTTAACTACAAAACTCTTAGGAGATGACATAAGAGGAAGTCTGGGTGACTCTGGACATAGCAATGACCATTTAAGGTATAAGACCAAAGCCACAATTCTGAAAGAAATAACTAATGTTTGTGTTTCACTAAAATAATATTAATAAAAATTCTACTCTGCCAAAGGCACTACCAGGAGAATACAAAGCTAAGCCATAGCTTTGCAGAAAAAAATGCTTATGAAAAGCATGTCTGATAAAGAACCATTACTCAAAATTTACAAAGAACTCTTAAAACTAAAAAGGAACCTACAAAAATCCAGACAGGGCAGAACATGTCTGTACATCCAGTGTTCCCACAGCCAGATAAGAAGCACAGACAGGACAATCTCAGGATGCTGTCATGCCAGCTATTCTAACAAATTCAGCAACAAACAAGAAATCCTTTTTCAAAGTACAATATGAAGGTACCTGAAGCTGTCTTCTGACTTCAAATAATTCATGCCTACATTCACACAATGTGAACATATCATGCACACATAGATTTTTGTGTAATGAGCAAAAAGACATGGGAAGATACTTCACCAAATGTGACACTAGACAGCAAATGACCTTTGGAAAAGATATTCAATGCCATTAGAGAATTGCAAATTGAAGCACCAGTGTGACACAAGAAGACATCTTTTAAACTTTTTAAGCTTTATTTTATGTGTATGACTGTTTTTGCCTACATGAACGTATGTGTATCGTGTGCATACTGTATGTCCACAGAAGGTCAGAAGTAGTCATCACACCCCTTACAACTGCAATTCTGCATGATTATGAGCACCATGCCTAGTGCAAATCTTTAGAATGGATGAAATACAAATGCCAGAAAATACCCAACATAGATGAGGACATGAAGCAATGGGAGCTCCAATTCAGCACTAGTGTGAGTACAGAATAGAAGAGACACATGAGAAGAGAGCTTCTCAGTTTTTTCCAAAATTAAAATACCCTTAATAACATGGTCCTGTAACTACATACCTTGGTACTTTACCCAAATTAACTGAAAGTTTATATGCAATTAAAAACATAAATGCAAGACCTTTAGCAGTTGCAGACCAAGTTCACAGCTCTGACTGCTTTCCAGGAGGCTGGCTATACCTTAATGCACACAGGGGAGACATACGATAATCTCTACCCCAATTCCCTTGCCCACTGTGACCACAGAAAGCCTTAGTGCCCTGGGCTCTTCCCTACTCTTTCAGAATTCCTTCTGGTCTGCACTTATACATGGAACAGTCTAAGATCAGTGTACCACTTCCCAACCACAGCTCTAACTGCCTCACAGGAGGCTGTCTCTAACTCTACACACTCAGCTCTGCCTGCCTCCCAGGAGGCCTGCTACAACCCAGGATAACCAGGCCAGCAAACACCGGAGAAAAACAAACAGATTGTGAAAGGAAAGCCCAAGAACATAATGAACAGAAACCAAATACAATATGGCACCATTATAACCCAGCACTCCTACTACAACAAGGCCTGGATTATCTTAACACACATGAAGAGCAAGACTGTGACCTTAAATACCATCTCATGAAGATGATAGAGGCCTTTAAAAAGGAGATAAGTATTTTTTTAAAGAAATACAGGAAAGCACAGTCAAACAAGTAGAAGACCTTAGAGAGGAAACTAATAAATCTCTTAAAGAAATACAGGAAAATGCAACCAAACAGGTGAGAGAAACAAACAAACCAGTTCTAAACCTAAGAATAATAGGAATAGAATAAGGAGAAGATTCCTAGTTTAAAGGGCCATAAAATATTTCAACAAAATCATAGAAGAAAACTTTCCTAATCTAAAAATAGGGATAGCTATAACTGTACAAGAAGTTTGCAGAATACCAAATAGATTGTAACAGAAAAGAAAATCTTCCCGCCACATAATAATCAAACACTAAATGTACAGAACAAAGAATATTAAAGATTGCAAGAGTAGGAAATAAAGGCAGACCTATAAGAATTACACCTGACTTCTCAACAGTCTCTGAAAGTCAGAAGATCCTGGATAGAGGCGAAAATTCCAACACAAGGAAGGCAACTACACCCAAAAAGAAAAGACAAGAAATTAATCATCTCACAGTGAAGTTTAAAAAAAAAGGAAATATGCACACACACACACACACACACACACACACACACACAGAGAGAGAGAGAGAGAGAGAGAGAGAGAGAGAGAGAGAGAGAGAGCGAGAGAGAGAGAGAGAGAGAATACTTCCAACAAAATGTAACAGGAACTAACAATCATTGGTCATTAATGTCTCTCAACGTAAATGAACTACATTCACCAATAAAAAGACACATGCTAACGGACTGGATAGTTGAACTTGTTTCATCATTCTGATGCATCAAAAATACACACATCAGCAATAAAAATAGACACTATTTTGGAGTAAAAGACTGGAAAAAGATCTTCCAAGCAAACTAACCCAAGAAACAAGCTGGCTTCACCATTCAAATATCTAATAAAATAGACATTTAACCAAAAGTTATCAAAAGAGGTAGGGAAAGATACTTCATACTCATCAAAGGAAAAATCCACCATGATGGCATCACAATTCTGAACATCTATGCATCAAATACAAGGGAAGCCACATGTGTAAAGGAAACTATACTAAAGCTCAAATCACATGTTGAATCCACACAATAATATTGGGGGATCATTGAAATAGAAATTAAAGAGAGTGACAATGAGACTAACAGATAGTCTGAAGCAAGTGGTTTTAACAGATATCTTTTGTTTTTGATTCACCCCAAACCAATAGAATATACCTTCTTCTCAGCACTTCACAGAACCTTCTCCAAAACTGACCATATACCCGGTTACAAAGCAAGCTTCAACAGATACAAAAAGACTGAAATAACCCCTTGCATTATATCATATCACTGCAAATTAAGGATAAACTTCAGCAACAACTGAAACAACATAAAGCCCACATAGTCATGGAACCTGAACTACTTTCTAAACAATGATCAGTTGGTCAGAGAAGGACTAAAGAAGGAGACTAAAGACTTTCTAGATTTCAATGAAATTGAAGGTACAATGTACCCAAATTTTATGGGACACAATGAAAGAAGTGCTAAGAAGAAATTCATAGAAAAACTTGGAGAGATCTTATACAAGCAATTTAACAGCACATCTGAAAGCTCTATAACAGAAAGAAGCAAACACATGCAAGAGGCATAGACTGTAGGAAAATGGCAAACTCAGGATTGAAATCAACCAATTAGAAACAAGGAGAACAATACTAAGAATCAACAAAACCAAGAGCAGGTATTTTTGAGAAAATCAACAAGAAAGACAAATGTTTAGCTAAACTAAGTAAGGCAAAGAGACAATAACAAAATTAGCAAAATCAGAAGTGAAAAGGAAGTTATAACAATAGAAAATGAAGAAATTAAAAAAAATCATTAGGTGTTACTTCAAAAGCCTATATTCCACAAAACTGGAAAATATAAACAAAATGGATGGAGTTCTAGATAGATACCACAAACCAAAGTTAAATCAAGATCAGATAAGCTATTTAAATAGTCCCATGACCTATAAAGAATAGAAACAGTCATGAAAAAGTCTCCCAAGCAAAAAAGCACATGGCCAGATGATTTTAGTGCACTATTCAACCAGACTTTCAAAGAAGAACTAATAGTAATACTATTCATACTACTCTACAAAATAGAAATCGAAGAACCACTACCTAATTCATTCTATGAGGCTACAGCTACCATTACCTAAACCACATAAAGACTGAACAACAAAAAAAGAGAACTTCAGACCAGTTTCACTTATGAACATCTATTTTAAAAATACTGAATAAAATCCTCATAATCCAAATTCAAGAACATATCAAAATTATCATTTACTACAATCATGTAGGCTTCATCGCAGCTATACAGGGATGATTCAATACATGAAAATCCATTACCATAACCTACTCTATAAACTAACTGAAAGAAAAAAAATCACATGATCATCTCATTGGATATTGAAAAGGCCTTTGACAAAATTCCACACCTCTTGATGTTAAAATCTTGGAGAGATCAGGGATTCAATGCACATCCCTAAACATAATCAAAGCAATTTACAGCAAGCTAATAACTAACATCTTATTAAAAGGAGAGAAAATTGAAGCAATCATACTAATATCATGGATAAGAGAAGGCTGACCACTCTCTTCCTATTCAATATAGTACTTGAAATCCTAGCTAGAGCAAATAAGACAACTAAAGTATATCAAGGAAATACAAATTGGAAGGGAAGAAGTCAAAGTATCCCTGTTATTGTATGATAGAATAGTATACATTAGCTATCTCCAAAATTCTACCAGAGAACTCCTATAGCTGAGGAACAACTTAAGCAAAGCAGCTGGACATAAAATTAACTCAAAGAAATCAGTAGCCATCCTTTATACAAATGATAAATGGGCAGAGCAAGAACCTAGGTAAACAATACCATTCACAAAAGCCACAAATAATATAAAATATCTTGGTGTAACTCCAACCGAACAAGCAAAAGATCTGTATAATAAGAACTTTAAGTCCATGAAGGAAGAAATTGAAGAAGACTCAGAAGATGCAAAGATCTCCCATGTTCATGGGATGTAGAAGAGACTGAGGGAAAGGGAAACCAATAACCAGTCCAACTTGAAATTTGAAAGTCCAAATTGAAGCATCAATTCTGGGCGTTATTAATGATACTCTGCTGTGCTTGCAGACAGGACCCTATTGTAACTGTCCTCTGTGAGGCTCTACTGAGCAGCAGACTGAACCAGGTGAAGATACCCACAGCCAAATATTGGATAGAGCTTGGAGACAGTAATGGAAGAGTTGGGGGAAGGATTGAAGACCTCTAAAGAGAAGGGAATCCCACAGGAAGACTAATAGAGTCAACTAACCTGGACCCCTGGGAGCTTTAAGAGACTGAGCCATCAACTGAAGAACAAACCCAGGCTGGAATGAAGTCCCTAGTACATATGTAGCAGACATGCATCTAAGTCTCCCTGACCCCCTTGTCTGGCCTTAGTGGGAAAGGATGCACCTAATCTGATAGAAACTTGATGTGCCAGGGTGAGAGATATGCAGGGAGGCCTACCCTCTCAGAGGAAAAGAGGAGGGGGATGGTGGAAGGCACTCTGTGAGGGAGAAACTGAGAGATGGAGCAGTGTTTGGAAGATAGATAGATAGATGATAGATGATAGATAGATAGATAGATAGATAGATAGATAGATAGATAGATAGATAGATGCATAATTGCAACTGAATACGGTGGTACATAACTGTAGTTGTAGTGCTTGTCATATTGAGGTAGTAGGATCAAAAGTTTGAGATCTGTATGGGTTATATAGAGAGATCCTGTGTCAAACACATAAAAAATCTATATACATGGAAATTTTTGCACATAGAATATTTATTTACAATCTTTAATGTTGGAAATAAATAATATATCTTTGAATATCCCTCAAAATGATCTATCAAACATTTATCCATACACTATCAAACACTATAAAGGCTTATCAAGCTATGATATGAAGAAACCATAAATGCATATACTTTTGGGAAATACAATCTGAAATAGCTATGTGCATATGGTAATATTCTTACATACAAGATAGTAAATTCAAGTTCAGTAGTAAGAGTAGAGGGATGAATAAGCAATTCATAGAGTATTTTGAGAACAGTGAAATTATATATGATACTATAATAGATTATGCATGCTGTGGTAGTTTGAATAGGAATAGCCCACACATACTCATGCGTTTGAATTCTTGGTCCATAAGGAGTGGCACTATTAGGAGGTGTGGCCTTATTTTAGAAAGATTGTTACTGTGGGGGTGGACTTTGATGTTTCCTATGTTTAAGCTATGCCCAGTGTCACACACAGTTATCTGTTGCTGCCTGCAGATAAGGATGTAGAACTCTCAGCTCTTTCTCCAGCACCATACCTGACTACATGTTGTCAGACTTGCTACCATGATGGTAATGGACTGAACCTCTGAAACTGTAAGCCAGCCCCAATTATATGTTTTCCTTATAAGAGTTGACTTAGTCACGAAGTCTCTTCACAGCAATAAAACCCTAACTAAGACACATGCCTTTTTATATTTGTCACTAATCACAGAATGGACAATAGTGGGCATGTTACCTTATTTAAACTATAGACTGAGTGATGATGATTTGTCAATGGAAAATCACTAATTATAATAAATATATCACTCTGATAATGAGAGGGACTGAACATATGTGATAAATCTGATGAGTAAAGTCCTTATGACAATAAGCAGGAGCATGGAACCATTAAACAACTTGTGGCATTTACATAGAAAGGGTATTTTACCTATTCTAAAATGTTAATGGAAATCATAAAAAATATAATATGCATGTTCTAAACTAACAGGTAATATGAAGAAACTACTGAAATCCATATCAATACACCACAGAGCTGGGAAGGCAAAAAATCAGAGATGATGAAAAATAAATTAAGTGGTCAACAGAAAAAAATTGTAAATGGACTCAAGATATAGAATTTTATGTATATAATGACACAATTTATATACATATTTGAAGACCCAGGAGATATGTAAATCCCACAATACCTTTTGTTGATAGATGCATGGATGATAAGCACAAAACTGTGGTACTACTTATCTTGGGAAAGAAAAAATTAGATTAAAGAATGCTATATGGGAATCTAACCCAAGACATTTTCATATCCACTTTAAAATGTTTTGAAAAAATCTTATGTTAATATAATGTAAATATGGGCAATAGTTACCTAAATATTTGTTATATTACATTTTTTTTCTTTGTTAGAAATAATTCCTACTGTTAAAATTAGTGGAGATCTGAAGAGATGGCTCAATAGTTAAGAATCAATTCTGCTCTTGCAGTGGCCTGAGTTTGGGTACCAGACTTTATGTTGGGTGGTTCAGAACTTCATGTTAATTCACCTCCAAGGAAATCTAAATAAAGCCTGTAGCCTCTGAAGTCACCTGCACATGTGAGTACATATCACTGCCTACATACATATAATTAAAAATAATAAAAATAAATCTGTTAAAAAGTGAGTCAGGAAAGAGGAGAGCAAGCATAAAGAAATCTTGTATTTCAATATATTTCATGAGTAATTAAAATAATACAAATTGGGATGAGCATGAAAAATGGCTATGAAATACATATTCTTTTTTTTATTCGATATAATTTATTTACATTTCAAATGATTTCCCCTTTTCTAGCCCCCCCACTCCCCGAAAGTCCCGCAAACCCCCTTCTCTTCCCCTGGCCTCCCACCCACCCCTTCCCACTTCCCCGTTCTGGTTTTGCTGAATACTGTTTCACTGAGTCTTTCCAGAACCAGGGGCCACTCCTCCTTTCTTCTTGTACCTCATTTGATGTGTGGATTATGTTTTGGGTATTCCAGTTTTCTAGGTTAATATCCACTTATTAGTGAGTGCATACCATGATTCACCTTTTGAGTCTGGGTTATCTCATTTAGTATGATATTCTCTAGCTCCATCCATTTGCCTAAGAATTTCATAAATTCATTGTTTCTAATGGCTGAATAGTACTCCATTGTGTAGATATACCACATTTTTTGCATCCACTCTTCTGTTGAGGGATACCTGGGTTCTTTCCAGCATCTGGCAATTACAAATAGGGCTGCTATGAACATAGTAGAACATGTATCCTTATTACATGGTGGGGAGTCTTCTGGGTATATGCCCAGGAGTGGTATAGCAGGATCTTCTGGAAGTAAGGTACCCAGTTTTCAGAGGAACCGCCAGACTGATTTCCAGAGTGGTTGTACCAATTTGCAACCCCACCAGCAGTGGAGGAGTGTTCCTCTTTCTCCACACCCTCTCCAACACCTGCTGTCTCCTGAATTTTTAATCTTAGCCATTCTGACTGGTGTAAGATGAAATCTTAGGGTTGTTTTGATTTGCATTTCCCTAATGACTAATGAAGTTGAGCATTTTTTAAGATGTTTCTCCGCCATCCGAAGTTCTTCAGGTGAGAATTCTTTGTTTAATTAACTCTGTACCCCATTTTTTAATAGGGTTGTTTGGTTTTCTGGAGTCTAACTTCTTGAGTTCTTTATATATATTGGATATTAGCCCTCTATCTGATGTAGGATTGGTGAAGATCTTTTCCCAATTTGTTGGTTGCCGATTTGTCCTCTTGATGGTGTCCTTTGCCTTACAGAAACTTTGTAATTTTATGAGGTCCCATTTGTCAATTCTTGCTCTTAGAGCATACGCTATTGGTGTTCTGTTCAGAAACTTTCTCCCTGTACCGATGTCCTCAAGGGTCTTCCCCAATTTCTTTTCTATTAGCTTCAGAGTGTCTGGCTTTATGTGGAAGTCCTTGATCCATTTGGATTTGAGCTTAGTACAAGGAGACAAGGATGGATCAATTCGCATTCTTCTGCATGCTGACCTCCAGTTGAACCAGCACCATTTGTTGAAAAGGCTATCTTTTTTCCATTGGATGTTTTCAGCCTCTTTGTCGAGGATCAAGTGGCCATAGGTGTGTGGGTTCATTTCTGGATCTTCAATCCTGTTCCATTGATCCTCCTGCCTGTCACTGTACCAATACCATGCAGTTTTTAACACTATTGCTCTGTAGTATTGCTTGAGGTCAGGGATACTGATTCCCCCAGATTTTCTTTTGTTGCTGAGAATAGTTTTAGCTATCCTGGGTTTTTTGTTGTTCCAGATGAATTTGATAATTGCTCTTTCTAACTCTGTGAAGAATTGAGTTGGGATTTTGATGGGTATTGCATTGAATCTGTATAGTGCTTTAGGCAAAATGGCCATTTTAACTATATTGATTCTACCGATCCAGGAGCATGGGAGGTTTTCCCATTTTTTGAGGTCTTCTTCCATTTCCTTCTTCAGAGTCTTGAAGTTCTTGTCATACAGATCTTTCACATGTTTGGTAAGAGTCACCCCAAGATACTATATACTGTTTGTGGCTATTGTGAAGGGGGTCATTTCCCTAATTTCTTTCTCAGCCTGCTTATCCTTTGAGTATAGGAAGGCCACTGATTTGCTTGAGTTGACTTTATAACCTGCCACTTTGCTGAAGTTGTTTATCAGCTGTAGGAGCTCTCTAGTGGAGTTCTTTGGGTCACTTAGGTAGACGATCATGTCGTCTGCAAATAATGATAGTTTGACTTCTTCCTTTCCAATTTGTATCCCTTTGATCTCCTTATGTTGTTGAATTGCCCGAGCTAGTACCTCAAGTACAATATTGAAAAGATAAGGAGAAAGGGGGCAGCCTTGTCTGGTCCCTGATTTCAGTGGGATTGCTTCAAGTTTCTCTCCATTTAGTTTGATGCTGGCTACCGGTTTGCTGTATATTGCTTTTACTATGTTTAGGTATGGGCCTTGAATTCCTGTTCTCTCCAAGACTTTAAGCATGAAGGGATGCTGAATTTTGTCAAATGCTTTTTCAGCATCCAATGAAATGACCATGTGGTTTTGTTCTTTGAGTTTGTTTATGTAGTGGATTGTATTGATGGATTTCCGTATATTGAACCAACCCTGCATTCCCGGGATAAAGCCTACTTGATCATGGTGGATGATCGTTTTGATGTGTTCTTGGATTCGGTTGGCAAGAATTTTATTGAGTATTTTTGCATCGATGTTCATAAGGGAAATTGGTCTGAAGTTCTCTTTCTTTGTTGGATCTTTGTGTGGCTTTGGTATCAGCCTTATTGTGGCTTCGTAGAAGGAATTGGGTAGTGTTCCTTCTGTTTCTATTTTGTGGAAGAGTTTGAAGAGTATTGGTGTTAACTCTTCTTTGAAGGTCTGGTAGAATTCTGCACTGAAGCCATCTGGTCCTGTGCTTTTTTTGGTTGGAAGACTTTCTATGACTCCTTCTATTTCTTTAGGCATTATGGGACTGTTTAGATGGTCTAGTTGGTCCTGATTTAATTTTGGTATTTGGTATCTGTCAAGGAAATTGTCCATTTCCTCCAGATTCTTCAGTTGTGTTGAGTATAGGCTCTTGTAGTAGGATCTGATGATTTTTTGGATTTCCTCAGTTTCCGTTGTTATATCTCCCTTTTCATTTCTAAGTTTGTTAATTTGGATACTTTCTCTGTGCCCTTTGGTCATTCTGGCTAAGGGTTTATCTATCTTGTTGATTTTCTCAAAGAACCAGCTCCTGGTATTGTTGATTTTTTGTATGGTTCTCTTTGTTTCTACTTGATTGATTTCGGCCCTGAGTTTGATGATTTCCTGCCTTCTACTCCTCCTGGGCGAAATAGCTTCTTTTTGTTCTAAGGCTTTCAGGTGTGTCATTAAGCTGGTAATGTATGCTCTCTCCATTTTCTTTTTGGAGGCACTCAGGGCTATGAGTTTTCCTCTTAGCACTGCTTTCATTGTGTCCCATAGGTTTGGGTATGTTGTGTTTTCATTTTCATTGTGTTCTAAAAAGTCTTTAATTTCTTTATTTCTTCCTTGACCAAGGTATCATTGAGTAGAGTATTGTTCAGTTTCCACGTGTATGTGGGCTTTCTGTTGTTTCTGTTGTTATTGAAGACCACTTTTACTCCATAGTGATCAGATAGGAGGCATGGGATTAGTTCGATCTTCTTATATTTGTTGAGGTCTGTCTTGTGACCTCAACAAATGGTCGATTTTGGAGAAGGTACCATGAGGTGCTGAGAAAAAGGTATATTCTTTTGTTTTAGGATAGAATGTTCTATATATATCTGTTAAATCTAATTGGTCCAAAGCTTCAATTAGTTTCATTGTGTCCCTTTTTAGTTTCTGTTTTCCTGATCGGTCCATTGAGGAAAGTGCAGTGTTGAAGGCACCCACAATTATTGTGTTAGGTGCAATGTGTGCTTTTAGTTTTAATAAAGTTTCTTTTACGAAAGAGGGTGCCCTTGCATTTGGGGCATAGATGTTCAGGATTGACAGTTCTTCTTTTTGTATTTTTCCTTTGACCAGCAAGAAGTGTCCCTCAGGGTCTCTTTTGATGACTTTGGGTTGAAAGTCAATTTTATCTGATATTAAAATGGCTACTCCAGCTTGTTTCCTGAGACCATTTGCTTGTAAAATTGTCTTCCAGCCTTTTACTCTAAGGTAGTGTTTGTCTTTGACCCTGAGGTGTGTTTCCTGTAAGCAGCAAAATGTAGGGTCCTGTTTACGTATCCATTCAGTTAGTCTGTGTCTTTTTATTGGGGCATTAAGTCCATTGATGTTAAGAGATATTAAGGAATAGTGATTGTTAGTTCCTATCATTTTTGACGTTATTTTTTAAATTTGAATGCTTAACTTCTTTTGGGTTTGATGAAAGGTTACTATCTTGCTTTTTCCAGGGTGAAGTTTCCCTCCTTGTATTGGTGTTGTCCTCCTATTATCCTTTTTAGGGCCGGGTTTGTGGATAGATATTGGGTAAACTTGGTTTTGTCATGAAATATCTTAGTTTCTCCATCTATGGTGATTGAGAGTTTTGCTGGATATAGTAGTTTTGGTTGGCATTTGTGTTCTCTTAGAGTCTGCATGAGATCTGCCCAGGACCTTCTAGCCTTCATAGTCTCAGGTGAAAAGTCTGCTGTGATTCTGATAGGTCTTCCTTTATATGTTACTTGGCCTTTTTCTCTTACTGCCTTTAGTATTCTTTCTTTGTTTAGAACATTTGGTGTTTTGATTATTATGTGACAGGAAGTATTTCTGTTCTGGTCCAGTCTGTTTGGAGTTCTGTAGGCTTCTTGTATATTCATGGGCATCTCTCTCTTTAGGTTAGGGAAGTTTTCTTCCATAATTTTAATGAAGATGTTTGCTGGCCCTTTAAGTTGTAAATCTTCACTCTCATCTATGCCTATAATCCTTAGGTTTGGTCTTCTCATTGTGTCCTGGATTTCCTGTATATTTTGGGTTACAAGCTTTTTGCATTTTGCATTTTCTTTAACTGTTGAGTCCATGGTTTCTATGGAATCTTCAGCATCTGAGATTCTTTCTTCTATCTCTTGTATTCTGTTGTTGATATTTGCATCTCTGTCCCCTGATTTCTTCCCAAGGCTTTCTATCTCCAAAGTTGTCTCCCTTTGAGTTTTCTTAGTTGTTTCTACTTCTGATTTTAGATCCTGGATGGTTTTGCTTAGCTCCTTCACTTGCTTGTTTGTGTTTTCCTGTAATTCTTTAAGAGATTTTTGTGTTTCCTCTTTCATGAGCTCAGCCTGTTGACCAAAGTTCTCCTGTATTTCTTTAAGAGATTTTTGTGTTTCGTCTTTCATGACCTCAGCCTGTTGAGCAAAGTTCTCCTGTATTTCTTTAAGTGTTTTTTGCATTTCCTCCTTGTTGGCTTTTGTATTCTCCTGGATTTCTTTCAATGATTTTTGTGTTTCCCTTGCAAGGGCTTCTAACTTTTGATCCATTTTCTCCTGAATTTCTTTATGTATGACCTTCATGTGTTCCTGTACCAGCATCATGACCAGTGATTTTAAATCCAAATCTTGTTTTACTGGTGTGATGGGGTATCCAGGACATGTTGGTAGAGGAGAATTGGGTTCAGATGTTGCCATATTGCCTTGATTTCTGTTAGTGACGTTCCTGCGTTTGCCTTTTGCCATCTAGTTCTCACTGGTGTTAGTTGGTCTTGAAAATGCTGGACTCACCAGTGCAAGCTGCCCCTTCCCAGTTGGCCTCTGGTGCACAGCTTACCTCCTGCACTGCTTGTAGACAGTGTGCTGCTGCCCAGGCTGCTCCGATCCCAAAGCAGGCACCCGAAGGCTCCCGCTGGGGCCCGCTGGATTCACTGGAGCACACTGACTTCTCCCAGCTGGCAGCCCGGAAGCCCAGCTAGCCACTTGCAGGACTTGGAGATGTAATGCTGCCGCCCAGACTGATCTGGATCCGGAATCGGAGAGAGTAGAGCTAAGGGCTTCTGCCTGAGGCCTTGCCCCAGATTGTGACTGTGGAGCAGAGGGAGCCCGTGTGCACTCCCAGGGAGTGCAGACGGTGTATGCTACTGTGACCTCCCCTGTGTTCCGCTCACTCCGCTGGGCAGCCGATCCGCCAACCGGGCTGTCGCACACAAGGTTAGCCTGGCCGCCCAGTCCCTGAGTCCAGGCAAAAGCCTGGGAGGCCAAGGTCCGAGCAAAGTTCCCCTAGGGCTATGACTGTTAATTGGGTCTGCCAGGTGACTAGGATGGCGGGCGTGCACGCCCGTGCTCCCTGAAAGCGCTGGGAGAGTCTGCTTTGCTAACAATCACCTGGGCGGGTTGACTCACAGATGGCCCACCAAGCCGCCCAGTTCTTGGGGTCAGTCCTGTGCCTTTTGGGGCCTGGACCCCCGCTTTGTTAGCCTTAGGCTATGCCTGTTACCGGTCTGCCCGCCTGAGCTCTCTGTCGTCCTGCAGGCAAAATGGCGGCGGCGCGCTCGCAGGCCTGTGCAAAAAAACCTCCTGCCTGGGTTGGCACCCCGATGGCCCCCCGACCCGCCCAGGGCCTGGGTGCAGGCCAACGCCCGTCGGGCTCAGACCACCGCGGTGTTGGCCTCGGATTATGTTTGTGTACCTCAGTCCGATCCGTGGAGTACGGAACCAAGATGGATGCGCCTCTCCTGACTGGTGGGAGGCCGAGTTCTGAAGTGGCCTCCGTGCAGGAAAGGCACAGCACAACTGCAGCTGCTTGCTGCCCGGCTGGTCAGCGAAGGTCAGTGGTCGTGGGCGCAGGGCCTAACTGGTCCCTGTGACGCCTTGGTTCCACTGCTGATGGCCCTTCAGCTGGAGCAGCCACTGCTACCGCTGCCGCTGCCAAAATACATATTCTTAACATTTAAATTTTTTGCTTTATTTTATATGTATACTTTAATTGCATGTACACCATGAGGGTTCCTGGTGCCTGCAGAGGCCAGAAGACAGTGTTGGATTTCCTGTAACTAGGTAGAGTTACAGATGATTAGAATCACCCTGTCAATGGTAGGAATTGAACTTGCATCCTCTGGAAGAGGAGTCATGGTCCTTAACCACTGAGCAGTCTCTCCAGCCCATGATCTTAATTATTATTGGTAATTACCCCTGGAGCGTACAATTATGACAAAATATATTGTTATTTATTTTGTTTTCCTTTCCCAGGGCTATTAAATCCTGTACTAAGCAGCAAAAATGATAAAGTTTTGAAAGTGAGGAAAAGGAAAGAGAACACTAGGGAATATTTAGTTTTCATTAGAAAAATCAAAGCATTCATGTTTAAAATAAAATAATATACTTAAAAATGACAGTTTAAGTAAGGTTTCTCTAAATATAGTGCCTTGTTCTGTTATGTCAAAATGCTCAAAGTAGCTACTAATAATTCAATGCAAAGAGTAGATATAGATTCATTTTATTATATTCTTGCTAAGTTTTTACATTATTGCAATGGGCAAAAAGGAAAGAATGAAATGCTATGATATAATTTTGGTTAATATGATGACAGCTGCTCTTGAACATTAGGTCATCTTATTCAGTAATTATATAACACTGGCTTTGTTGATTTGAAGTACAAGGCTCATCCATAGACTTTACAGTGACAACAAAACTGTTGGGTTGTTGTCATGGTAACAGGAAAAGAAGCAGGATGAACCAATAATCCAGAATAGTCCTCTTGCCAAGGTCTGATTCCTGCTTCATTTATTGCACTAAATTACAAATGTATTTATAACTTAATAGGATTATTGTATACTCAAAAATATAAATATTATAACATAGATCATGAATGAATATACAGTAGCATACTTGTTACATGCAAAGGACTAATTTCAAAACATAAATCACAGTCGTTTTTTTTAGATAGAATTTGAGTATCAAATCACAGTCTTAAGATAGAATCTTTGTGTTAAGTGAATTTATTTTGAAAACAAATCAATTGTATATAACAGAAATATAGGATAATTATATTATTTCAATATTCTACAGCAATATCACTGTAGACAAGCTTATAACATACATTCATGGGTGGGCTCACTATTTTTCAAATAAAAAATGCCATAAAATAATTAATGATCCTGTTACAGTAACAGAAATTAATCATGTGCTAGCCATTACTAGAGACAACCAAAAATAAGGGAGTAGAATATTTGTATCTACTTTGACAATGTGGTGTCTGTCTGTCTCTCTGTCTGTGCTCATGGGCATGTGCATGCACGCACGCATGTCTGTGTGTATGCGTGTGTGTGTGTGTGTGTGTGTGTGTGTGTATGTGTGTGTGTGTTTCCAACATGAACATGAACAGTGCATTTCTAACTAAGTTTTAAAATCCTACTGGCTGGCATGAAATGGTGGCCCACATCTGTGATCCCAGTACCAAGGAGACTGAGGCACAAGGATCACAAGTTCTAAGCCAGTCTAGCCTACATAGTAAACCTCTATCCCAATGAAACAAAGAAAAAAACAAACAAATGAAAAACCAAATTATACTACAATAATAATGGTCAATTTTATTGACCAAAATTATTAGTGGTCAAGGTCTGAGAGATAACTTTAGATCACTATGTCTCAAAAACGAATATAAAAATCTGTACAAAACAAGCTCCTATCAAATATAGGACAAAATTGGGTCCATTGTGGACTGGAGAAGAATGTCTTGATATTCCAGTAGAAAAGTAGTATTTCTCAATATTCCGTTATTCCCTCATAGGAACTTGCACCAAGCTTTTAAATGTTGTGAAACTTGACAGTATTTATTAATATTTTAAATATTTGTAACATTTGAGATAGCTTTTCATCTTCCAAGAAATATTTCTACAAAATCCCACAATGATATAAATATGTATGTGAAAGGGTGTTTGTTGTGGTATAATTCAGGACATTTAACGCTAAAGATTAATAGCAATTAAAATATTAGTCAATAGGGAAATATTTAAATGAACCATTACACATATACACAATGAAATGTGGTATGCACAAACAAGAATACATATCTATGGTACCAATAAGGAAAAATTAAAAGGTATGATAAATGATATAATTATCATATGAGGCTGTGTTGAATATAATCCCATTTACATTAATGACATCTGTGAGTAAAAAATTGATGACTAGGCTATTAATTATAAACAATGGAGGCTGAAGACACTAACTTTTAAGGTTATACTTTTCCAAATCTTGTATAATTTACACATAGCAATTTTGTAATCTTAATAAATAATGCAAAGATTGGATATGGAAGATTGATAATGCTAAAAATTTCCCCTTTGAAAAGCTTTATTTATTATGCATGTATGAATGTTTTGCACACATACACACACGCGCATATATATATATATATATATATATATATATATATATATATATATATATATATATACCATGTGCATACATGGTGCCCATGGAGTTCAGAAGTCTTCAGATCCCCTTGAGCTCTAGTTGCATATAATTGTGAGCCACCACATGGACCGTAAAACCACACCTGGGTCCTCATCAAGAGCTCTTAACCAATGAGATCTCTCTCCAGCCCCAGTACCAAAATTTCAAACACACACACACACACACACACACACACACACACGCACAATTGAGCATTTTGACTGACTTAGGTCACACTGAATATGCATAAACATACAGAGCTACACAGATTTGATTTTTTTCCTTTGAAATTATGTTGTACACTAAATTACAACACCATAAATTCCTATGTTGAAGTTCTTACGTCCTTACCCCTATTACTTGGTAATGACTTCATGGAAATCTGGGGTCAGTAATAGAGGTCCTTACCTATTTTAACTATCACTCCTACAAAAAGGGTTAGAGATTAGGACAGAAATGCAGAGAGAGGAACAATCAAATGAGTACACAGCTAGAAGATAGCCATCTAGTAGGCAAAAAAAAAAAAAAAAAAGACGCTTCAGAAAAGTTGAGCTTGCTGACATCTTTTTTAGACTTTTAGCACAAAATTAAATTGTGAGAATCTAAATTCATGCTGTTTATATTTAACCTCTCATTATAGCAATCCTAGCAATGTAATACAGGTAGTAATTTGATAAGACATGTGAAAAACCACTAGAAATATAAACTTTTTAAATTGCCTTTTAAAACGATGCTGCTCCAGTCTGTGTGAGCTCATATGTACCTTGCTTAGATGATTTAGAGGATCTTGTTCTCCCAGCATCCTCCATCCCCTCTGGCTCACACATTCTTCCTGCCTCCTCTTCTTCTGTGGGATTCCCTGAGCACTGAAAGGAGGGATTTGATGCAGACATTGAGTTTAGAGCTGTGTGTTCTAAGTTCTCTCACTTTTCATAATATCTGGCTGTGGGTCTCTGTATTTGTTCCCATCTGCTTCAGGGGGAAGTTTCTCTAATGACTGCTGAGCAAGGCTGTATTGTTTCTTATGTGTTTGTTTGGTTTTAAGAACAGAAATAATTGGGTTTACCCTAGCACCCTTACCTCTACTTGTCTTGCCACATAAAACTGAGAACTACCCTTTTAAGATCTATTAAAAATTGTGTTGGACAGCTGGGTGGTGGTGGCGCATGCCTTTAATCCCAGCACTTGGGAAGCAGAGGCAGGTGGATTTCTGGATTTGAGGCCAGCCTGGTCTACAGAGTGAGTTCGAGGACATCCAGGGCTACACAGAGAGGCCCTGTCTCGGAAAGAAAAACAAAAATAAAAATAAAAATTGTGTTGGACAAGCACCTGCTGACAGGAGCCTGATATAGCCATCTCCTAAGAGGCTCTGCCAGTATCTGACAAATACAGAGGTGGGTGCTGTCAGCCAACCATTGAACTGAGCACAGGGTCCCCATTGAAGGAGCTAGAGAAAGGAACCAAGTAACTGAAGGAGCTTGCAACCCCATAGGAGGAACAATACCCCAGAACTCCCAGGGACTTAATTATCAACCAAAGAGGACACATGGAGGGACCCATAGCTCCAGCTTACATATGCAGCAGAGGATTACCTTATCTGGTATCAATGAGATGAGTGCCCCTTGGTCCTGAGAAAGCTTGATGCCCCAGTGTAGGGGAACACCAGGGAAGGGAGGCTGGAGTGGGTGGGTTAGTGAGCAGGGGGAGGGGGGATAAGATAGGGTGTTTTTGCCCGGGGGCGAGGGGGGGGACAAGGAAAAGGGATAACATTTGAAATTTAAAGAAAGCATTTGGAATGTAAAGAAAGAACATAGAAAAAAGAAAATAAAAAATAAAAAAGAAATGTAAAGAAAGAAAATATCTAATAAAAAAAGGAAAGAAAAAATTGTGTTGGAAATTTTTAGGGGGACTGTGCTCAATCTATTTATTGCCTTTGATGGGATGGCCACTTTTCCTATGTTAGTCCTACAGACCCACGAGCATGGAAGATCTTTCTATCTTCTGATAGCTTCTTCAATTTATTTCTTCAAAGACTTGAAGTTGTTTTCATACAAATCTTTTACTTGCTTGGGTTAGAATTACCCTATATCTTATATTATTTAAGGTTATTGTGAAAGATGCTGTTTTCCTAATTTTGTTCTCAGTCGATTTTTCATTTGTATATAAGAAGGCTACTGATTTTTGCGAGTTAATTTTGTAAAAAGCTGTTTTGCTGTACGTTTTTTTTATCAGCTATAAAAATTCCCCAGTAGATTTTTAGGGTCATTTATGCATACTATCATATCAAAGATTCTTTAACTTACTTTCCAATTTTTATCCCCATGATCTTCTTCAGTTGTCTTATCATTCTACCTAAAACTTCACATACTATATTGAATAGAGACTTAACAGACTTGTCCTGTCCCTGTATTTAGTGGCTTGCCTTGTGTTTTCCTCCATTTAATTTGATGTGAGTTGTGGAGTTGCCATAAACTCTCTTTATGATGTTGAGTTATATCCCTTGTATCCTGAATATCTCCTGGACTTTTATCATTCAGCTGTATTAGATCTTGTCAAAGGCCTTTTCTGCATCTATGGAGATATTGTGTAATTTTTGTCTTTCAACTTGTTATATGATGGATTACATTTGTCAGTTTATATATGTTGAAGCATCCCTGAATCTCTGGTATGCAGTCTACTTGTTCAAGGTAGATGAACTTTGTGATGGATTCTTAGAATCTGCAAGTATTTTATTGAGAATTTTCACATCTCTGTTCATATGAGAAACTGGTCTATAGTTCGCTTTATTATGCTTTTATGTAGTTTGGGTATCAGGGTAAATGGGAACTTGGAAAAACAAATTGAGCATTGTTTTTTCTGTTTCAATTTGTCAAATAATTTGAAAAATATTAGAATTAACTCTTTAAAAGTCTGGAAGAATTCTGTGCTAAAACAATTTGGCCCTTGCTTTTGTTTTGGGGAGACATTTAATTCCTGCCTCTATTTCACTACCATTATAGATTTGGTTTTTTTCTTTTATTAGATATATTCTTTATTTACATTTCAAATGTCATCCCCTTTCTCGTTTCCCTCAGCCCCTGACTATAGCTCCCTAACCTATCTCCCCTCCTACTACTCACCAACCCACCCACTCCCTCTTTCCTGTCCTGGCATTCCCCTATACTGGTGCATCTAGCCTTCACAGAAACAAGGGCCTCCCCTTCCTTTGATGTCCAACAAGGCCATCCTCTGTTGCATATGCATCTGGAGCCATGTGTACTCTTTTGTTGGTAGTTTAGTCCCTGGGAGCTCTGGGGGTACTGGTTGGTTGAAATTGTTGTTCCTCCTATGGGGCTGCAAACCCCTTCAGCTCCTTGGATCTTTTCTCTAGCTCTTCCATTTGGGACCCTGTGCTCAGTTCAGTGGTTAGCTGAGAGTGTCCCCCTCTGTATTTGTCATGCACTGGCACAGCCTCCCAGGCAACAGCTATATCAGGCTTCTGTCAGCAAGCACTTGTGGGCATCCACAACAGTGTCTGGGTTTTGTAACAGTATATGGGATGGATCCCTAGGTGGGGCAGTCTCTGAATGGTCTTTCCCTCAGTCTCTGCTCCACACTTTGTCTCTGTATCTCCTCCTGTGGGTATTCCCCCCCCCCCACTTCTAAGAAGGACCAGAGAATCCATACTTTGTTCTTCCTTCTTCTTGAGCTTCATTTGGTCTGTGAATTGTATCTTGGGTATTCCAGGCTTCTGGGCTAATATTCACTTATCAGTGAGTGACTACCATGTATGTTATTTTGCGATTGGGCTACTTCACTCAGGATTGTATTTTCTAGTTCCATGCATTTGCTTAAGAATGTCATGAATTCATTGTTTTAATAGCTGAATAGTATTCCATTCTGTAGATGTACCACATTTTTTGTATCTATTCCTCCATTGAGGGATGTCTGTGTCTGTGTTCTTTCCAGCTTCTGGGTGTTATAAATAAGGCTGCTATAAACATAATGGAGCATGTGTCCTTATTATATGCTGAGGAATCCTCTGGGTATATGCCCAGGAGTGGAACAGCAGAATCTTCCAGTAGTATTATGCCCAATTTTCTGAGGAACTGCCAAACTGATTTCCAGAGTGGTTGTACCAGCTTGCAATCCCACCAGCAGTGAAGGAGTGTTCCTCTTTCTCCACATCCTCACCAACACATGCTGTCTCCTGAGTTTTTGATCATAGCTATTCTGACTGGTGTGAAATGAAATCTCAGTGTTGTTTTGACTTGCATTTCCCTGATGACTAAGGATTTTGCACATTTCTTTAGGTGCTTCTCAGTCATTCAATATTCCTAAGTTGAAAATGCTTTGTTTAGCTCTGTACCCCATTTTAATAGGGTTATTTGGCTCTCTAAAGTCTCACTTCTTGAGTTCTTTGCATAATTAAATATTAGCCCTCCCTCGGATATAGGGTTGGTAAAAATCTTTTATCAATTTGTTGGTTGCAGTTTTGTCCTATTGACAATGTCCTTTGCCTTACAGAAACTTTGTAATTCTATGAGGTCCCATTTATCAATTCTTCATGTTAGAGCATAAGCTATTGGTATTCTATCAGGAAATTTTCCCCTGTGCCCATGTGCTCAAGGTTCTTCCCCACTTCCTTTTCTATTAGGTTCAGTGTATCTGGTTTTATGTGCAGGTCCTTGATCCACTTGAATTTGAGATTTGTACAAGGAGATAAGTATGGGTTGATTTGCATTCCTCTGCATGCTGACTGGAAGGTGAACCAACACCATTTGTTGAAAAGGCTATCTTTTTTTTCCACTGGATAGTTTCAACTCCTTTGTCAAAGATTAAGTGACCATAGGTGTGTGGGTTCATTTCTGGGTATTCGATTATATTCCATTGATCTACCTACCTGTCCCTGTACCAATATCATGCAGTTTTTATCACTATTGCTCTGTAGTACTGCTTGAGGTCGGGGATACTGATTCCCCAGAAGTTTTTCTATTGTTGACTATAGTTTTAGCTATCCTGAGTTTTTGGTTTTTATTCCAGATGAATTTGAGAATTGCTCTTCACAGAATAACTCTGTGAAGAATTTAGCTGGGATTTTGATGGGGATTGCATTGAATCAGTAGATTGCTTTTGGCAAGATGGCCATTTTTACTATATTAATCCTGCCAATCCATGAGCATGGGAGATCTTTCAATCCTCTGAGGTCTTTTTGATTTCCTTCTTCAGAGACTTGAAGTTCTTGTCATACAGATATTTCACTTGTTTGGTTAGAGTCACACCAAGATACTTTATATTGTTTGTGACTTTTTTGAAGGGTGTCATTTCCCTAATTTCTTTCTCAGCTTGCTTATCCTTTGAGTATAGGAAGGCAACAGATTTGACTGAGTTAAGGTTATATCCAGCCACTTTGCTGAAGTTGTTTATCAGTTGTAGGCATTGTCTGGTGGAGTTTTTGTGGTCGCTTAAGTATACTATCTTATCATCTGCAAGTAGTGATAATTTGAATTCTTCCTTTCCAATTTGTATCCCTTTGACCTCCTTTTTCTGTCTAATTGCTCTAGCTAGAAATTTCAGTACTATATTGAATAGTTATGGAGAGAGGGGGCAGTCCTTTCATTCCCTGTGATCAGAGTCCCTGATTTTGATGGGATTGCTTCAAGTTTCTCTCCATTTAGTTTGATGTTGGCTACTGGTTTGCTGTATATTGCTTTTACTATGTTTAGGTATGGGCCTTGAATTCCTGTTCTTTCCAAGTCTTTTAACATGAAAGGATGCTGAATTTTGTCAAATGCTTTTTCAGAATCTAATGAAATTATCATATGGCTTTTTTTTTAGTTTGTTTATGTAGTGGATTACATTGATGGATTTCTAAATAATGAACCATCCCTGCATCCCTGGGATAAATCTTACTTGATCATGGTGAATGATAGTTTTGATATGTTTCTGGATTCAGTTGGCAAGAATTTTATTGAGTATATTTGGATTGATATTCATAAGGGAAATTGGTCTGAAGTTCTCTTTCTTTATTGGATCTTTGTGTGGTTTTGATATCAGTGTAATTGTGGCTTCATACAACAAGTTAGGTAGTGCTACTTCTGTTTTTATTTTGTAGAATAGTCTGAAGAGTATTGGTGTTAGGTATTCTTTGAAGATCTGATAGAATTCTGCACTAAAACCATCTGGACCTGTGCTTTTTTGGATGGGAGACTTTCAATGACTGCTTCTATATCTTTAGGGGTTATAGAACTGTTTAGATGGTCTGTCTGATCCTGATTTAACTTTGGTATTTAATATCTGTTTAGAAAATTGTCCATTTCATCCAGATTTTCCTGTTGTGTTGGGCATAGGCTTTTGTAGTAGTATCTGGTGATTCTGTGAATTTCCTCAGTTTCTGTTGTTATATCTCCGTTTTCATTTCTAATTTTGTTAATTTGGATACTGTCTCTGTGCCCTCTGGTTAGTCTGGCTAATGGTTTACCTATCTTGTTGATTTTCTCAGAAAAACAACTCCTGGTTTTGTTGATTCTTTGTATAGTTCTTTTGGTTTCTACTTGGTTGATTTCAGCCCTGAGTATGATGATTTCATGCTTTCTACTCCTCTTGGGTGTATTAGCTTCTTTATGTTCTAGAGTTTTCAGGTGTACTGTTAAGCAGCTAGTGTATGCTCTCTCCAGTTTGCTTTAGAGGCACTCAGAGCTATGAGTTTGTCTCTTAGCACTGGTTTCATTGTGTCCCATAAGTTTGGGTATGTTGTATCTTCATTTTCATTAAATTCGAAAAAGTCTTTGATTTCTTTTCTTATTTCTTTCTTGACTAACATACCATTGAATAGAGAATTGTTCAGCTTCCATGTATATATGGGCTTTCTGTTGTTTTTGTTGCTATTAAAGACCAGCCTTACTTCATAGTGATCTGATAAGTCATGGGATTATTTTTTATTGAATATAATCTTCATTTACATTTCAAATGGTAAAACCTTTCTGGGCTTCCCTTATCCCTAAAAACCCCCAATCCCTCCTCCCATCCTCTGCCTCCAAGTACATGCCCCTCCACCAGAACCACTCCCACTCCCCCCCCCTCGATTTCCCTTTGTTGTGGCATCTATTGAGCCTTCACCAGATCAAGGACCACTCCTTCCACTGATGTCCAACAAGGCCTTCCTCTGCCACATTTTTGGCTGGAATCATGTGTACCTTTTGGTTGATGGTTTAGTCCCTGGGAGTCTTGGGGCATCTGGGTGGCTGACATTGTTGTTCTTCCCATGGGGCTGTAAACCCCTTTAGTTCCTCTGGATCACCCTCCAAATCCTCCATTGGGGACCCCACGCCCAGTCCAATGGTTAGCTGCTAGCATTATGCCTCTGTATGTGTAAGGTTCTGGCAAGGCCCCTCCAGAGACAACCATGACATGCTCCTTTTGGTATGCACTTCTTTTTGTCCATAATAGTGTCTGGGTTTGGTGACTGTTTATAGAATGAATCCCCAGGTAGGGCAGTCTCTGGGCAGTTTCCTTCAGTCTCTGTTTCACATTTTGTCTCTTTTATTGTTCCTGTGAGTATTTTGTTCCCTTTCTCAGAGGAACCAAAGCACCCGCTCTTCAGTCCTCCTTCTTCTTGAGCTTTCTGTGGTCTGTGGATTGTAACTTGTTTATTTTAAGCTTTTGGGCTAACATCCACTTTTCAGTGAGTGCATACCATGTGTGTTCTTTTGTGATTGGGTTACCTCACTCAGGATGACACTTTCTAGTTCCAATCATTTGCCTAAGAATTTCATGAATTCATTGTTTTTAATAGCTGAATGGTACTCCATTGTATATATATACCACAGTTTTTGTATCCATTCCTCTGTTGAAGGACATCTGGTTTCTTTCCAGCTTCTGGCTATTGTAAATAAGTCTGCTATGAACATAGTGGAGCATGTGTCCTTATTACATGTTGGAGCATCTTCTGGGTACATGCCCAGGAGTGGTATAGCTGGGTCCTCAGGTGGTACTATGTCTAATTTTCTGAGGAACCACCAAACTGATTTCCAGAGTGTTTTTACCTGCTTGCAATCTCACCAACAATGGAGAAGTGTTCCTCTTTCCCCACATCCTCTCCAGCATCTGTTGTTCCCTGAGTTTTTCATATTAGCCATTCTGACCAGTAGGAAGATCAATGGAATAGAATTGAAGACCCCAAAAAGAATCCACAGACCTACGGTCACTTGATATTTGACAAAGGAGGTAAAAACATCCAGTGGAAAAAAGACAGCATTTTTAACAGATGGAGCTTGATCAACTGGAGGTCAGCATGCAGGAAAATGCAAATCAATCCATTCTTATCTCCTTGTACAAAGCTCAATTCCAACTGGATCAAGGATCTGCACATAAAACCAGACACACTGAAGCTTATAGAGGAGAAAGTGGGGAAGAATTTTGAACACATGGGCACTGGGTAGAAGTTTCTGAATAGAATACCAATGGAGTATTCTCTAAGAACAAAAATCAACAAATGGGACCTCATAAAACTGCAAAGCTTCTGTAAGGCAAAGGACACAGTGAATAGGACAAAACAGCAACCAACAAATTAGGAAAAGATCTTTACCAATCCTACATTCGATAGTGGGATAATATCCAATGTATGCAAAGAACTCAGGAAGTTAGACTCCAGAGAGCCAAATAACCCTATTAAAAATGGGGTACAGAGATAAACAGGGAATTCTCAACTGAGGAAACTCAAATGGCTCTAAAGCACCTAAAGAAATGTTCAGCATCCTTAGTTATCAGAGAAATGCAAATCAAAACAGCACTGAGATTCCACCTCACACTGGTCAGAGAGGCATGGGATTTTTTTGGTCTTCTCATATCTGTTGAGGTCTGTTTTGTGAGCAGTTATATAGTCAGTATTGGAGAAGTTACCATGAGGTGCTGAGAAGAAGGTATATTCTTTTGATGTAGGAAGAAATATTCTATAGATATCTGTTAAATCCATTTGGTTCATAACTTCTGTTGGTTTCACTGTGTCTCTGTTTAGTTTGTATTTCCCTGCTCTGTCCATTGATGAGAATGGGGTATTGAAGTCACCCACAATTGTTGTGTGAGTTGCAATGTGTGCTTTCAGCTTTAGTAAAATTTCTTTTATGAATGTGGGAGCCCTTGTATTTGGAGCATAGATGTTCAGAATTGAGAGTTCTTCCTGGTAGAATTTTTCTTTAATGAGTATGAAGTGTCCTTCCATCTTTTTTGATGACTTTTGGTTGAAAGTCTATTTTATTGGATATTGGAATGGCTACTCCATCTTGTTTCCTTGGACTATTTGCTTGGAAAACTGTTTTTCAGCCTTTTACTCTGAGGTAGTGTTTGTCTTTGACAGTGAGATGCATTTCCTATATGCAGCAAAATGTTGGGTCCTGTTTACCTATCCAGTCTATTAGTCTATGTCTTTTTATTGTGTGATGTTAAGAGATATTAAGCAATAGTGATTGTTGCTGCCTGCTATTTTTGATGGAATTTTTATGTTTGTGTGGTTATCTTCTTTTGGGTTTGTTGAAAGAAAATTAATTTCTTGCTTTTTCTAGTGTGTAGTTTCCCTCCTTTTGTTGGTGTTTTCCATTCATTATCCTTTGAAGGGCTAGATTTGTGGATAGATACTGTGTAAATTTGTTTTTGTCATGGAATACCTTAGTTTCTCCATCTATGGTAATTGAGAGATTTGCTGGATATAGCAGCCTGGGTTGGCATTTGTGTTCCCTTAGGGTCTGTATGACATCTGCCCAGGCTCTACTGGCTTTCATAATCTCTGGTGAGACGTCCCATGTAATTCTGATGGGTCTACCTTTATATGTTACTTGACCTTTTTCCCCTTACTGCTTTTAATATTCCTTCTTTGTTTAGTATATTTGGTGTTTTAATTATTACGTGACAGGGGGAATTTCTTTTCTGGTCAAATCTATTTGGAGTTCTGTAGGCTTCTTGTATGTACATGGGCATCTCTTTCTTTAGGTTAGGGAAGTTTTCATCTATTATTTTGTTGAAGATATTTACTGGCCCTTTAAGTTGGAAATCCTCACTCTCTTCTATACCTATTATCTTTAGGTTTGGTCTTCTCATTGTATTCTGGATTTCCTGGATGTTTTGAGTTACAAGCATTTTTGCATTTTGCATTTTCTTTGACTGTTGAGTCAATGTTTTCTATGGTATCTTTAGCATCTGATATTCTTTCTTTCATCTCTTGTATTCCATTGTTGATGCTTGCATCTATAACTCCTTATTTCTTTCTGAGGTTTTCTATCTCCAGAGTTGTCTTCCTTTGTGATTTCTTTATTATTTTTACTTCCATTTTTAGATCTTGGATGGTTTTGCTCAGTTCCTTCACTTGTTCATGTTTTCCTGTAATTCTTTAAGGGATTTTTTGTGTTTCCTCTGTAAGTGCTTCTACCTTTTGACCCACGTTCTCCTGTATTTCTTTACGTGAGTTATTTATGTCCTTCTTGAAGTCCTCTATCAGCATCATGAGATGAGATTTTAAATATACCTCTTGCTTTTAAGGTATGCTGGGGTATCTGGGACTTGCTATAGTGAGAGAACTGGGTTCTGATGTTGTCAAGTAGACTTGGTTTCTGTTGGTAGGGTTCTTGTGCTTGTCTTTTGCCATGTGGCTATTTCTGGTGTTAGTTGATGTTGCTGTCTCTGGCTGGATCTTTTCCCTCATGTGGGTCCTTAAGCCTGTGTCTGTACTCATGGGAGACCATTTTTTTTTTTGGCAGGGTCTGTGCACAGAAGGCTGTAGCTCCCTGGTGCACATGGCAAGTGGCAGACTCTTGTCCCACCTGCTCTACTGATCTCTACTGATCTCTACTGCCCTGTGCTCTCCTAGCTGTTCCCCTCCAGAGAGATATTAGAGAGGAAGTGGAGATCTTACTTCCATGCTCAGAAGTGAAAGCACTGCTAGGAAATCACTTTCTCCTGGCTGGCTGGGCACAGAAGGCTGTGGAACCTCCTGGCTCCCTGGTACAAATGGTGGCCAGAAGACTCCTGTCCCAGCTGCTCCACAGAGAGTATGCCCTGTGCTCTCCTAGCTGTTCCCCTCCAGAGAGATATTAGAGAGGAAGTGGAGATCTCACCTCCATGCTCAGAAGTGAAAGCACTTCTGGGAGATCACTCTTTCCTGGAGGGCTGATCACAGAAGGCTGTGGAGCCAGGCAGCCTGGCTCCCTGGTGCAAATGGCGACTGTAAGGCCTTTATATTTAAATTGTTTAAATTGCTTATCTGAGTTTGATTTAACTTTGGTAAGTTTTGGATATAAAGAGAAGTATATACTTCTGTTAGGTTTTTCTGACTTGATAGAGTGTAGGTTTTTAAAGTATATCCTTAAAATTCTCTGTATTTCAGCAGTGTGTTGTTATACCCACCCCCCTTTTAAATTTTACTAATCTGAATATTCTCTGACTTTAAGTTAATACATGTAAGTGTTTGATAATCTTATTGATTTTCTCAATGAACCAACTCTTTGTTTCACTAATTCTTTGAATGGCTTCTTATTGCTGTTTATTTCTATTTTATTGATCACAAACCCAAGTTCGATTATTTCTTCCTGTCCTCTCAGTTTTGGTGTGATGTCTCCTTTTTGATCAAGAGCTTTTTGGTGTGCTGTCAAGTTAATAGTATGAGATCCTCCTTTTATTAAATGTAGGTACTTGCCTTCATCATATCACATAAGTCTTATTGTTTTGTTCATTTCTTTTCAATTCTTGAAAGTCTTTCATTTCTCTCTTAATTTCTGTCTTGACCCATTTTTTTTCATTTACTATTGAGTTGTTCAGTTTCTATGAGTTTGTAAGCTTTCTATTGTTTCTGCTGTTGTTAACAGCTAGCTTTAATCTGTGGTGATCAGATAGGATGTAGGGCATTATTTCTTTTTTGTGTATGTGTTGAGACTTGTTTTGTGTCCAAATTTGTGGTTAATTTTTGGAGAAAGGCCCATGATGTGCCGAGAAGAAGTTATATTATTTTATATCTGGGTGAAATGTTCTATAACTAACTATCTTTTTAGTCTATTTGGACTATGCATCAATCACCTCTATCTAGCATTTCTCTGTTTAGTTGTGTGAATGGCCTGTGTTGTGTTTTATAGAAAGATAAGGAGAGACCAGAGATATGTTTGATGGAGGCATGGTATGGGATGGTGGAAGGGAATGTCTCTGTGGTCCTATGCTGAGGCATCTCTAACCCCTGAGGGACCAGTCACAGGCATAGTATAGAATAGAATTCATTCAAGACATGGGGAGGGGACTTGAGAGGTCAGTAGAGACAGAAAAAGGGAGAGAGAGAGAGAGAGAGAGAGAGAGAGAGAGAGAGAGAGAGAGAGAGAGAGAGAGAGAGAGAGGAGAGGAGAGGAGAGGAGAGGAGAGGAGAGGAGAGGAGAGGAGAGGAGAGGAGAGGAGAGGAGAGGAGAGGAGAGGAGAGGAGAGGAGAGGAGAGGAGAGGAGAGGAGAGGAGAGGAAGTGGGCAAGCATCCTTTTTTACAGTGAGTCAGGCACACCTGACTGTTGCCTGGTAACTGTGGGGCAGAGCCTAGACCAAGTGCCAATAACCTGTTTATTGAAGAAAGTAGGGTATTGAAGTCTCACACTATAAGTGTATGGGGACCAGTATGTAATTTAAGCTATAGTAGTGTTTCTTTTAAGAGCTTAGGTGCTTCATTTGGATTTTATTTATTGATTCTATTTTTACTTTCAGGTCTTGTCTGGTTTATTAATTTCCTTTCACTGTGTTTTCATAGATTTATTTAAGGGATTCATTCATTTCCTCTTTAAGAACCTCTATGTTCAAATATCCAGGGCCTCTTGTGGTAGGGTTAATGGTCACTTATGAAGCCATATTGTCCTGGGTGTTGTTTATTGTGTTTTATACTGGCATCTAGGCATCTGGTCTTGGGAAGATTATAATTCTATGTGTTGATATCTATTTGTGTCTTTATTGGGTGGGTGTTTTGTTCCTTGGTTACTGTTGTCCTCTCTAGTTCTTAGGATAACATGGTGGTTGTGTGTTGCCTGGTAGAAACTTTTTCTGAGATCATGATAGGTGTGGATGTAGGGGATTCCAGGTAAAATGTATTTCTTAGTACTGGACGCTGACGGATAGGTATTGAGATGGGCTGGGGAGGTGCTTAAGGGGTCAGTGAGAGGGTGAACATCAGGGGTTTTCATTGAGCTCTTTCTAGTCCCCTGGGAATGAGGTCAGAGAATGAGACAAGGCCACAGCAGAACATGTGCTACAATGCTGAAAATGAGACTGGGAAATTGGATTTGGAGGAATGGAGGAAGAGGTGAAGATCTACAGTTAGCCTATCTGCTTCCCTGGCTAGAGAAGCCTGAGGCTTCCAAGGGAATGCCTTCTGAGGTTGGGGGATGGGATAAAGCAATGAATTGGGTGACGGTTGCTGGGAAAGATCTATATAATGCAGTAAAGAAACTGTCAGATGATAAGGGAGGCCATAACAGATGATCTGTTGCAGAGCTGGGGGTGAGACCTGGGCATTGATTTGGGAGGAAGGAAAGAGAGGTGAAAGTCTCAAGTTCATTTATCAGTTTCCCTAGGTGGATTGTCCTGGATGTTCTGAGTGTGTGCTTTCTGGATTTGGAGACTGTGATTAAGCAATGAGTCTAGTGAAGAGAGTTTGGAGAGGGAATCCTGTGTGATTCACTGAAAGGGGGGAAGTGGAAGAAAGGAGGCCACAGAAGGTAGTCTGCTACAGAGCTAGGAAAAAGACTGCATGTTGGATATTTGAGTCTAATACACAGAAGGGGTTGTGGTCAGTGATGCTATAATGAATGTTATGTTTGTTTGTCTCTAGAATGAAATATGTAGATGAAATCTGTAAAAGATTTTATGTGTGTGTGTACACAAGCACAGTGCTCAAATGAGGATCAGAAGAAAACTTTTGGGAATTGGATCTCTTTTTCTATTCAGTGGTTCTAAGCACTGAATTAGTGATTGAATTTAGATAGTCAGGCTTGGCATCAAATTTCTTTACCCTCTAACCTATTCTCTGGCCAAATTGTACATTTTAAATGGTACATATTAATAGTATGGTATCTGAAGTATATCTCAATATATCTGCTTTTAAAATTCAATTCCTGGGCTAGAGATAGCTCAGGGATACTGTTCTTGCAGAAGACTAAAGACAGTCCAAAGAGGAATGAAAAATAAAAGAACAATCACTATCACTTAAAAAACTGAGAATTATAAGTTCAGGGCTGGGGAGATGGCTTAGCAGTTAAGAGCATCTGACTATTCTTTCAGAGGCCCTGAAGAAGTCCATTCCCAGCAACCACATTTTCACTCACAATCTTCTGTAATGGAATCTGATGCTCTCTTCTGGAACATAGATGTACATGGAGATAGAATATGTATGTATGTATATATATATATATATATATATATATATATATATATATATATATATATACTTTTGGAAAAGAATTATAAGTTCAAGTCAAGACTGGATATATATTAAGAGCATGTCTCCAAATAATTACTATAAATGATAAAGAAAATTGCTACCAGAGCATAAAATATGTGAGACTCAGACTAAATGAGACTTGAGTAAATTAAATATTGAATAACTCAACCATTTCTTCATCTATACCATAGTACAGAGAAAAATCCAAGATATTATATCGAGTTACAGATTCGTACTCACTTATTAATATCAATGCAAAACTCCTAAACAAACTATCAACAAATAGAATTTTAAAGGCCATATAGAGAACATATCACTAAACTAGCAGTGTTAGGAAATCCACTATATATTAAAAAATAAGGTAGAAAAAATATACTGCCATTTTCACAGATGCTAAGAAAGTAACTGAAAAAAATTAACAGCTAAACCAGGCACATTGGCCAATTAACACCAACAATACCAGCAGTCAGGAGGCACAGGAAAGAAATTCAAGGCCATTCTGGGATACATAATGAGTTCAGGGCCAGACTGAGCTACATTACAAAGTCCTGTCTCAAAAAGCCAAGGTTTGCTGGCTGTGGTGACTGAGGTATGCCCAGGATTTGGGAGGCAGAGGCAGTGGATCTTAGTGACTTCAGTGCCAAAAACATCTACAAAGTGAGTTTCAGACTAGTCACATCTACATAACGCCAAGAATTTGCCTAGCAAGTGCAAGATCCTGGGTCCAAGCCTTAGCATAAAAAAAGGAAAAGAAGAGAAGAGAAGAGAAAAGAAGAGAAGAGAAGAGAAAGAAGAGAAAGAAGAGAATAGAGAAGAGAAGAGAAAGAAGAGAAGAGAGAAGAGAAGAAGAGAAGAGAAGAGAAAGAAGAGAAGAAAAGAGAAAAGAGAAGAGAAGAGAAAGAAGAGAAGAGAAAAAAGAAAAGAAAATAAAAAGGGGAAAAAGAAAAGAAAAATTGTACAATAGTTTCTGATTTCTGTTTTAAATAGTAAACCAAAAGAGATATATCATATTTCCTATGAGTATGATATTTAAGAGTTTGACATTGGTACACAATGGACAGAGAGATATAGCATAGAGATAAACTACAGATCAGAAACACATGCAAATATGTAAAGGACTTCATCATTGGAATAACAACCATATTTCACTTCAGTAAGAGGAGATGCTGCATTCAGAAAATATTATAATCACAACTGCTAGACTCTGGATGGCTATCTACTACATTCCTTGCCTCAAAAGAAATTCCAGATGGGATTAAAGAATTTTTAAGAAACTAACATATAATTAGAAACAACAGGTATGGTTATGACCTTGGCTAAAGAAGGCCAATTTGATTGTCATACCAAAATCATAAGAAATTTTGATATACTTGTCTACATTAAAATTAAAATCTATAGGAAACTAATTCTATGTCTTAAAATAATTTCAATTGTATAAAGGATTTAAATATATTCAAATCATTAAGAATATGATTACAAAAGATGAGGGAGAAAGTCCTTCCAAAGCAGGCCCAATAAACAGGGATTGATAAAAATATTGTCTTCTCTAGATGCATAAAAATGTAAATGGTTGAGGTGTCTGCCTCAGGATCTGAACAGCCTGGGCCGCAGCACTCGGCGGTCTCCAGGAAGTGCAAGAGACCTGGTGTGCACCCAGAAGCATACTGGGAGCACACAGCTTGCTCCAGCGACAAGGAGCTTAGGTTCCAGTCCTGAGGCCTCTGGCAGGAGCCCTCAGATCTCTGCTTCGGGATCCAGAACAGCCTGGGCCACAGCACCCTGTCTCCAGGCAGTGCAGGAGGTAAGTTGTGCACCAGAGGCCACCTGGGAAGAGGCAGCTTGCACTGGTGAGTCCAGCATTGACAAGACCAACTAACACCAGTGAGAACTAGATGGCAAAAGGCAAATGCAGGAATGTCACTAACAGAAATCAAGGCAATATGGAAGCATCTGAAACCAATTCTCCTTTAACAGCATGTCCTGAATACCCCATCATACCAGTAAAACAAGATTTGGATTTAAAATCACTGGTCATGATGCTGGTACAGGGACACATGAAGGACATACTTAAAGAAATTCAGGAGAAAATGGATCAAAATTTAGAAGCCCTTACAAGGGAAACACAAAAATCATTGAAAGAAATTCAGGAGAATACAAAAGCCAATAAGGAGGAAACACAAAAATCACTTAAAGAAATACAGGAGAACTTTGGTCAACAGGCTGAGTTCATGAAAGAGGAAACACAAAAATCTCTTAAAGAATTACAGGAAAGCACAAACAAGCAAGTGAAGGAGCTAAGCAAAACCATCCAGGATCTAAAATCAGAAGTAGAAACAACTAAGAAAACTCAAAGGGAGACAACTTTGGAGATAGAAAACCTTGGGAAGAAATCAGGGGACATAGTTGCAAATATCAACAACAGAATACAAGAGATAGAAGAAAGAATCTCAGATGCTGAAGATACCATAGAAACCATGAACTCAACAGTTAAAGAAAATGCAAAATGCAAAAAGCTTGTAACCCAAAATATCCAGGAAATCCAGGACACAATGAGAAGACCAAACCTACAGATTATAGGCATAGATGAGAGTGGAGATTTACAACTTAAAGGGCCAGCAAATATCTTCAATAAAATTATGGAAGAAAACTTCCCTAACCTAAAGAGAGAGATGCCCATGAATATACAAGAAGCCTACAGAACTCCAAACAGACTGGACCAGAACAGAAATACCTCCTGTCACATAATAATCAAAACCCTAAAACCCCAAATGTACTAAACAAAGAAAGAATATTAAAGGCAGTAAGAGAAAAAGGCCAAGTAATATATAAAAGAAGACCTATCAGAATCACAGCAGATTTTTCACCCGAGACTATGAAAGTTAGAAGATCCTGGGCAGATCTCATGCAGACTCTAAGAGAACACAAATGCCAGCCAAAACTATTATACCCAGCAAAACTCTCAATCACCATAGATGGAGAAACTAAGATATTCCATGACAAAACCAAGTATACCCAATATCTATCCACAAACCCAGCCCTACTAAGGATAATAGGAGGAAAACACCAAGACAAGGAGGAAAATTTCACCCTGGAAAAAACAAGATAGTAACCATCTCTCATCAAACCCCAAAGAAGTTAACCAATCAAATTTAAAAAATAACATCAAAAATCACAGGACGTAACAATCACTATTCCTTAATATCTCTTAACATCAGTGGACTCAATGCCCCAATAAAAAGATATAGACTAACCGACTGGATACATAAACAGGACCCTACATTTTGCTGCATACAGGAAACACACCTCAGGGTCAAAGACAAACACTACCTTAGAGTAAAAGGCTGGAAGACAATCTTACAAGCAAATGGTCTCAGGAAACAAGCTGGAGTAGCCATTCTAATATCAGATAAAATTGACTTTTAACCCAAAGTCATCAAAAGAGACTCTGAGGGACACTTCTTGCCGGTCAAAGGAAAAATACAACAAGAAGAACTCTCAATCCTAAACATCTATGCTCCAAATGCAAGGGTACCCTCATTCATAAAAGAAATTTTATTAAAGCTCAAAGCACGTATTGCACCTAACACAATAATTGTGGGTGACTTCAACACTGCACTTTCCTCAATGGACCAATCAGGAAAACAGAAACTGAACAGGGACACAATGAAACTAATTGAAGCTTTGGACGAATTAGATTTAACAGATATATACAGAACATTCTATCCTAAAGCAAAAGAATATACCTTTTCCTCAGCACCTCATGGTACCTTCTCCAAAATCGACCATATAATTGGTCATACGACAGACATCAACAAATATAAGAAGATCGAACTAATCCAATGCCTCCTATCAGATCACTATGGAGTAAAAGTGGTCTTCAATAGCAACAAAAACAACAGAAAACCCACATACACGTGGAAAGTGAACAATATTCTACTCAATGATACCTTGGTCAAGGAAGAAATAAAGAGAGAAAGACTTTTTATAAATTAATGAAAATGAAGACACAACATACCCAAATCTATGGGACATAATGAAAGCAGTGTTAAGAGGAAAACTCATAGCCTTGAGTGCCTCCAAAAAGAAAATGGAGAGAGCATACACTAACAGCTTAATGACACACCTGAATGCCCTGGAACAAAAAGAAGCTATTTCATCCAGGAGGAGTAGAAGGCAGGAAATCATCAAACTCAGGGCCGAAATCAATCAAGTAGAAACAAAGAGAAGCATACAAAGAATCAACACACCAGGAGCTGGTTCTTTGAGAAAATCAACAAGATAGATAAACCCTTAGCCAGACTAACCAAAGGGCACAGAGACAGTATCCAGATTAACAAACGTAGAAATGAAAAGGGAGATATAACAACAGAAACTGAGGAAATTCAAAAAATCATTAGATCCTACAACAAAAGCCTATACTCAACACAACTGAAGAATCTGGAGGAAATGGACAGTGTCCTAGACAGATATCCGACACCAAAACTAAATCAGCATCAATCAGATCAACTAAACAGTCCCATAACACCAGAAGAAATAAAAAGGGTCATAGAAAGTCTCCCAACCAAAAAAAGCACGGGACCAGATGGCTTCAGTGCAGAATTCTATCAGACCTTCATAGAAGACCTAACACCAATACTCTTCAAACTATTCCACAAAATAGAAACAGAAGGAAATCTACCCAACTCGTTCTATGAAGCCACAATTACACTGGTACCAAAACCAGACAAAAATCCAACAAAGAAAGAGAACTTCAGGCCAATTTCTCTTATGAATATTGATACTTAATAAAATTCTTGCCAACCGAATCCAAGAACACATCAAAACGATCATCCACCATAATCAAGTAGGCTTCATCCCAGGGATGCAGGGATGGTTCAATATAAGGAAATCCATCAATGCTATCCACTACATAAACAAACTCAAAGAAAAAAACCATATGATCATCTCATTAGATGCAGAAAAAGCATTTGACAAAATCCAGAATCCTTTCATGCTAAAAGTATTGGAAAGAACAGGAATTTAAGGCCCATACCTAAACATTGTTAAAGCAATATACAACAAACCGGTAGCCAATATCAAACTAAATGGAGAGAAACTTGAAGGAATCCCACTAAAATCTAGACAAGGCTGTCCTCTCTCTCCATATCTTTTCAATATAGTACTTGAAGTTCTAGCTAGAGCAATTAGACAACATAAGGAGGTCAAACGGATACAAATTGGAAAGGAAGAAGTCAAATTATCAATATTTGCAGATGACATGATAGTCTACTTAAGTGACCTGAAAACCTCCACCAGAGAACTCCTAAAGCTGATAAACAACTTCAGCAAAGTGGCTGCTTATAAAATCAACTCAAGCAAATCAGTTGCCTTCCTATACTCAAAGGATAAGCAGGCTGAGAAAGAAGTTAGGGAAATGACACCCTTCACAATAGCCACAAACAATATAAAGTATCTTGGTGTGACTCTAACCAAACAAGTGAAAGATCTATATGACAAGAACTTCAGGTCTCTGAAGAAGGAAATCGAAGAAGACCTCAGAAAATGGAAAAATCTGCCATGCTCGTGGATCGGCAGGATTGATATAGTTAAAATGGCCATCTTGCCAAAAGCAATCTACAGATTCAATGCAATCCCCATCAAAATCCCAACTCAGTTCTTCACAGAGTTAGAAAAAGCAATTCTCAAATTCATCTGGAATAACAAAAACCCCAGGAGAGCTAAAACTATTCTCAACAACAAAAGAAATTCTGGGGGAATCAGTATCCCTGACTTCAAGCAATACTACAGAGCAATAGTGTTAAAAACTGCAAGGTATTGGCACAGTGACAGACAAGTGGATCAATGGAATAGAATTGAAGATCCAGAAATGAACCCACACACCTATGTTCACTTGATCTTCGACAAAGGAGCCAAAAACATCCAGTGGAAAAAAGATAGCCTTTTCAACAAATGGTGCTGGTTCAATTGGAGGTCAGCATGCAGAAGAATGCGAATTGATCCATTCTTATCTCCATGTACTAAACTTCACTACAAGTGGGTCAAGGACCTCCATGTAAAACCAGACACACTGAAACTAATAGAAAAGAAACTGGGGAAGACCGTAGAGGACATGGGCACGGGGGAAAATTTCCTGAACGGATCACCAATAGCTTATGCTATAAGATCAAGAATTGACAAATGGGACCTCATAAAATTACAAAGTTTCTGTAAGGCAAAGGACACTGTTAAAAGGACAAAACGGCAACCATCAAATTGGGAAAGGATATTTACCAACCCTACATCTGATAGAGGGCTAATATCCAATATATACAAAGAACTCAAGAAGTTAGACCCCAGGGAACCAAATAACCCTATTAAAAATGGGGCACAGATCTAAACAAAGAATTTTCACCTGAAGAAATTCAGATGGCTGAGAGGCACCTTAAGAAGTGCTCAATATAATTAGTCATTAGGGAAATACAAATCAAAACAACCCTGAGATTTCACCTTACACCAGTCAGAATGGCTAAGGTCAAAAACTCAGGAGACAGCAGGTGTTGGCGAGGATGTGGAGAAAGAGGAACACTCCTCCACTGCTGGTGGGGCTGTAAGATGGTACAACTATTATGGAAATCAGTCTGGCGGTTCCTCAGAAAACTGGGCATGACACTTCTGGAAGACCCTGCTATACCTCTCCTGGGCATATACCCAAAGGATTCCCCGGCATGCAATAAAAACACATGCTCCATTATGTTCTTAGCAGCCTTATTTATAATAGCCAGAAGCTGGAAAGAACCCAGATGCCCCTCAAAGGAGGAATGGATACAGAAAATGTGGTATATTTACACAATGGAATACTACTCAGCAATTAGAAACAATGAATTCACAAAATTTTTAGGCAAATGATTTGATCTGGAAAATATCATCCTAAGTGAGGTAACCCAGTCACAAAAGAATACACATGGAATGCAATCTCTGATAAGTGGATATTAATTAGCCCAGAAGCCCTAAATACCCAAGGCACAAATCGCATAACATATGACTCCCATGAAGAAGTATGGAAAGGGTCCTGATCCTGGAAAGTATTGATCTAGCATTGGAGGGGAATATAAGGACAGAGAAAAAAAGGAGGGGGGTGATTGGAGAATGGATGGAGAGAAGAAGGTTTATGGGACATATGGGGAGGGGGGATCCGGGAAAGGGGAAATCATTTGGAATGTAAACAAAGAATATAGAATATAGTCAGGTAACCCTGACTCAAAAGGTGAATTATGGTATGCACTCACTAATAAGTGGATATTAACCTAGAAAACTGGAATACCCAAAACATAATCCAAACATCAAATGAGGTACAAGAAGATAGGAAGAGTGGCCCCTTGTTCTGGAAAGACGCAGTGAAGCAGTATTTGGCAAAACCAGAACGGGGAAGTGGGAAGGGGTGGGTGGGAGGACAGGGGGAGAGAAGGGGGCTTATGGGACTTTTGGGGAGTGGGGGGCTAGAAAAGGGGAAATCATTTGAAATGTAAATAAAAAATATATCAAATAAAAAAAATAAAAATATTATTAAAAAATAAAAGATGTAAATGGTTTGATTAACCCCTTGAAAATTATATTTCTAAAGAAGGAAACCAAAGGAATCGGGATCTTTTGTTGGAAAGGATTTGTGTTTCATTGAATGCATGCTTTTGTTCTCTCTAGGTTATTCAGTATGTCCGCGGTTTCCCTTTTTTAAACTATTACTTTACTTATTTAATAAATACATAGAATTTGGTATGTGCCAATCACTAAGAGCGTTATTTACTCCAATACGCTACTTGGAAGTACTACTGTTAGTTTCACGGGTGACAAAACCAAAGCACACAGGACCATCAGTGTGATTTGTTTCTAGTAGAGCACTTCTTCCATTAAAAAGTATATTTTACACCTGTGTCACTAAGACAAAACCAACCCAGGCATGATTCATTATTATATATTATTTTAAATTTTACCTGTTTTAAGAAATAAAAATGATTACACTTTCAAGCCAAGGGTGGTGGAACATGTTTATTTTCTCAGCTATACAGGATGCTAAGGGGGGAGAATAAAAAGTCTGGCACCACCTTGGGAATATAGCAAGACTTTGTCTCTAATTAATTAGATAGGTAGGTAGGTATGTAGATAGATAGGTAGTTAATAAAACAACTCCATAAGCTTTTATTTTCTGACATTGAGTCTTGTTATATAGTGTAGACTGGAACTGATAGCATTCTTCCTGCTTTTGTTTCTTATCCCCAACGTGCTGGAATTACAGGAATTCACTTCTCCATGGGGCCTTCAGAGATTCTTAAATTATTTGTGGGTTCTTTAAAGTATATATCAATCCTTAAATGCCTTGTTTATAGTGTCCATCAGCCTTGTAACTTCTGTAGACTTGGAGATGTTTGTGGAAGGTCACAGAATCAGTCAAGTGGCAAAGCTGAGATTTGAAAAAAAGAAATATGGTTCCTGAATGTATTAGCTTTTATACTAGACAAGTAATAGAAGGGAAATAGTCTTATGTTTCATCAAGGAGGTTAATATGGATGTGAGACGCCTATTCCAACTCTGAAAGAATCCACACACAAAATTTCTTGAGCTCAATGTTGTGGCAGATGCCTGTGACTATAGCACTCAAGGAAGCAGAGAGTAGGATCACTAGGAGTCCAAGGCCAGCTTAGTCTACACAGTGAGTTCTAGGCCAGCCAGAGCTTCATACCAAGACCAACTCTGTCACACAATAAAATAAAAGAAAAGGACTATGTCTGGAGAAGTAGAATGGATAAAATGCTTAGAAGTAACATTCTATTCATCCATTCTATCCTTTTGCACTACTGAGCTTTTCCCATAAGTATATATTTGTAAAAGAGGAAAGTAGGGTAAAAGAGGAGGGTTCTATCACCTGTCTAAAGCTACACATGTAACAAACCAAGGTGCACATGTAGCACACAGGTACAAACAACTGTTTAACTAATCATCAATTTACCTCTATCCCTTAATATGGACTTTATTTTCACATCTTTGCTAAATTTCATTATGCATCCAAAAGAGCATCAACCAGCTACACTCTTTTAATATGATTCTGTATCCAATGATTATATCTTTGTGGCTTTCTTAAATCTTGTAACCATGCTTTCTATATTTTCATTAAGCTTCCTAATGAGAGTGTTTAACACATTTCAGGGCTGAAGCAGAGTCCTGATAGAAAGACTAGGGGGATCCCTCATATAGGGAATATCAAACTACCTTGTTGGGTACCTACCCAATTAACTGTACCACCTATCATTTCATATACATTCCTTTACTCTCCCTTGCCTATATGATATCTGGGAATCAATATATCTTATTGAATGAACACTTTTAGTCACAGAATTTCTTCTCCTGCTCTATTTCTCTAAAACCTCTTTCACAGTCAGTCTTTAAAATGAGTAAAGAACTACTCTTTTACTACAATTCTCCAGGCTTCTAAATTTTACAACATGATCAATTACCTAGAATTCAATCTAAGAGTATTATTTCCCTTCAAATAATTCATAACACATCTGCGCCAAGCATTTTAAAATATAAAGATATACAACTGTTCCCCTTTTAAATCAACCCACTGCTACTCAAAATATCCCAGACATCAGAACACAACAGCTGACAAAATGACATAGGTCTTCAACCATGGGGAAAGGGAGCTAAATACATGCTGCAGGGAATTATCAAAGAGACAATTTGTAACAATCCCTTGATCTATTTCTGACTTCAACATACAAGTCAAAATGTTGAGACAAAAATATATTTCCTTTTGATTATATGCTGAAATGCCAAATGATTCCACAGGTACCCCTAACAATATAATCACTACCGTTCTCAAGTTTAAAGTAGAGTTCAAAGAACAATAACTTTATTTTCTTTTTCCTTGTCCTACAATTTAGACTAATGTGTCCCTGGAAAGAATTTTTTTTACTGTTTATTATACGTTAAATTTATAGATACAGCATGTTCAATGCAGACTTTAACAGGGAAATCATGATTAACATTAAAATAATAAATGATACATTTTTCTGACTATGTTACAAGAAAGAGTGACTAAAGTCTGAACTGGAGCAGAATGTCAGTGATTCTGACAAAAGAACTGCTCAGCTAATACTACCTCACACGTCGGTTGTTCCACTGTGCAAGCTCAGTTTCACACTGTTTCTTTTATTTCCCCATTTAGATTTACCACCTGTCTAGTTTTTAGACCTCTTCAATAGAGTCTACATACTTTGTTGAAGGATTTGTTTCAACAGCAGACAGTAAGTAGTACACACCTGTTGAGCTACAACACACTTAGCTGACAGATGACTAATCTTCACAATGATTGCTGTGTGAAACTGAGGTATTTCATTCCTAATCTAGTGCTGTAAATTCTGATGCTGCTTTCATTTTGCCATATTAGTATATCAAAAACATTTTGGCTGTAATTGACAAAATGCTGATCATAGTTAACTGTAGTCTGTCCACTCCATTTTTCACTCCAGAATAAAGTAATAATAAACATTCATTGAGCACTATGTATCAGACTCTCAGAAGTGTTTTAAATGTATTATCATACCAAGGCTACTAACAATCCTATGAAATAAGGCTTAGCATTTACTAGTAGAAACAAGCATCAGGTGACTAAGTAATGTGAACAAAATAACGTTCAAATAAAAGTTAGAATGTCCTATAAGGCAAATTTACTCCAGAGGCTCAATTCAATTTCTACACCAAGAAAGCAATTGGACATTTCTTTGATGATTGGGGGAAGTAATTTTTTTTTTTTGCAAAACAAGGTCTTTTTTTAATATTTTTATTTTCTATATTCTTTGTTTACATTCCAAATGATTTCCCCTTTCCCAGATCCTCCCTCCCCATATGTCCCATAAACCTTCTCTCCATCCCGGGGGAAGTAAATGTTAACAGCAACAACTTTTTTAAAAATTGTGGTAGCTATTTCTGTCTTACCTACTAAAATTCCTTGGTTTCATATGTCTCAAGATCAATCAGTGTCAAATGACAGCAGGAGTCTAAATCAGGAAATATTAGAACTGGTGTGAAACTGAGCTTTCACAGTAAAACAACTTGTGAGGTAGTATCACGTTTTACTCTTTCGATATAGTTTGTCTCTCTCCTCTGCCTTCTGCTTTTTCATAAACTCCGCCTGGCCACCTCTTTCTCTCTCTCTCTCCTCCCCCTTCATTCTTTCGGGTTTCTATTTTGAGATATAATGTTACCACACAGACTTGTATGTGGGATCCTCCTGCATCAGCCTCATAGTATTACAGGCATGTGATAGCACATCTAGATTCTACAAAAGTCCCTCGGTCTCTAAATGATTTATAATTATGTTAAAATTGAACCCTCTTCTAATACTGTGACTTCATTGTCTTTATAAGTAATTTGACAATACAAGGCTATATAGAAGGACCAGGAAGATAAATGACAAAGTTGGTTTGGCTGACAGTCAGGCACATTTTAAAATGCAAAGCAATGTATTCCATGAAGCTTGATTGAGGGGCATGTGAAGAAAGGCTTGGAGGTGCACTTACTAGAGCACATTAGACTAATACACTTAAAATTCAGTTCTATTTTTATATGTCATTACTATTTTTCACAGAGCTAGAACCAATCCTCATTAGAAGACAGATCCCACTAAATATGAAAATATAGTTAATACTCACATTTTAGATTATTGCTGTCTTAGTCAGGGTTTGAAATGCTGCAATAAAACACCATGAGCAAAAAGCTTGTTGGAGAGAAATGGGCTTATTGGGCTTACAGTTCCACATTTTATTCCATTACTGAAGGAAGTCAGGACAGGAACCCAAACAGGGCAGGGACCTGGAGGCAGAAGTTGATACAGAGGACATGGAGCATTACTGCTTATGAGCCTTGTTCCCCATGGCTTGCTCAGCCTGCTTTCTTATAGAACCCAGGACCACCAGCCTAGAGATGGCACTACCCACAATGTGTTAGGCCCCCTCCATTGATAACTAACTGAGAAAATGCCCTATAGTTGGATCTCAACTACTCAATTGAAGTTTGTCCTTTCAGATAATTCTAGTTTGTGTCAAGTTGACATAGACTAACCAGCACAATTGCCTTATGGTTTGAAAAGTCTTATTATAATATAGAAATTATAAAACACCAATTCTCATTAATTTCTATAATGCCAATAAATACTGGCAAATTGAGCAGCAAAGCTTACTCTCTTCTAAATTACAAAGTCTATATCTTTTGTTCATTTACCCTGGTTTTCAAAATGATGTTTTCTGTATATGGTCTTCTTTCGAATAACAAGAATCACAAAATCTTGCCTATATCTTTGCCTAAAGTACATGCAAATTACTTGATTTTTTTTTTAAATTCTTACTCCAAGAGAAATGAATTTAGCTTCCACATCCAAGTCAGTTACCACTTTTGTACTGTTTGCCTTGATTTAGGGTTAGCAACAATTATTATTTCTAGTATTAGTCATGGTCTTCCAGAGAATAGCAAGGCTATAATTCATGCTTTACCACAATTGGTAAATCAGGCAAGTGTGAAACAGCAGAAGCCCATAATTTAAAACCTCTCTGGGTTCTTAATCTGAGACTCTGACATTTGAAATAGAATTGGTTGTATACGTGGCTAAAATTAAACCACGAAGCAAGCCTACATAAATTACTATAAATTCTAACCCTATCACCTAGAAATTCATGAATTAAGAATCAAGATGAAGATTCTTCTTTCAATCCAATGTGACACACCTTAATCCTAAAATATCTAGCATGCTAAATAGTTGTATGTTTTGTTTTCATTGATATTGGTTATGAACACAGAGTTGGTTCTTTGATCTAAAATAAAAGACGATCACTTTGAGATGGCAGCAAGTCCTCTAAACACATATTTTTCTGGTGAATGAAATTCCAGAAACACTTTGAAGTCATCAATCTTGACTGCATTTATTTTAGACAGTGGAAATTATGGCCTATTTTCTGAGTTGCAATTTAGGTTTAGATTCTTTTTTTTTCCTATTCCTTTTCCACCTTTGATTGCTATTTTCTAACAATTGTGCAGAAAATGAAATTACATATGACTAAAATATTGTCTCACATGAGTGAGGTCCTCAGTTTGTTCCTCAGTGCCACACACAAACACATAGACACATGATTGAAATATTTGCTACTAAACAGATTATCAGGTCATTTTAGATGAAGCAATATGAAGCGGTCCTTGATTACATATCCCCATTTGCACCTAAATTGCTGCCCCATTGGAGTAGAAGTCAATATTTTCCCCTTTGTTTTTTATATCTATGGCTGTCTTCATTTATTTTTTTCACTGCTGCATTGCCTGTTACATCTCTCCCACCTACATCCAATTTTAAATTGTCTAAGTATTGGCTGACAAATGGAGACAGGAAAAAGAAAAGGATTCTCCTAAAGAGAAACAAACTAACATTCTTCCTTTAAATATTGTTTAAAACAAATGTGTTTTGTTTGTTTTTTTTTGCAACTCTGGAGATACAAAACACAGTCTTGCAACTCTGGAGATACAAAACACAGTCTTATATAGTAATCAAGCATGTTACAAGTGAGTTTCATCCCAGCTTCATCTACAGTATCTGTGTAATACTAAGCTATTATATCCACATTGGGCACATAAAGGAGTTCAAAAGACCTTTTAAAAAGTGCTCAACATTTCAAAACTAGCAAGTGACAAAATGGAACAAAGCAATAAAAAGCCTAAAAGGAAGGCACACTTTTGCTTACATTATTTTCGCCACTGGCCTCCCCATTATGGGATCATGGCTGACAGTTGTGATTAGGTTGAAACCTAATCACAATTATAATTGTAATTCTTATAATTTCACTTTAAACAGAATTTTTAGTGTTATTTACAAGCAAGGCACCTTAGTGGTCAGGTGTAATCTCAGCACAGGGAAGACAATGTCCAGGAAGATCAGGAACTCAAGCCCTAAAGCCTGGGTGATACCATTAGACCTTGTGGAAAATTATACTATTTATAATTATATGTTTTCTCATGTGCAAAATTTAGGTTTAAATACATACATACATACATACATACATACATACATACACACACATACACACACACACACACACACAATCAAGTAGAAGGGGAGGAAAGATATATGAGGAGGTGCACTAAAAGTTAAGAAAGTGAATGTATCCTCAGTATCCCGAGCTTTTGGGCTAATATCCACTTATTACTGAGTACATACCATATGTGTTCTTTTGTGATTGGGTTACTTCACTCAGAATGATATTTTCTAGTTCCATCCATTTGCCTAGGAATTTCATGAATTCATTGTTTTTAATAGCTGAGTAGTATTCCATTGTGTAAATGTACCACATTTTCTGTATCCATTCCTCTGTTGAAGGACATCTGGGTTCTTTCCAGCTTCTGGGTATTATAAATAAGGCTGCTATGAACACAATGGAGCATGTGTCCTTATTAAATGTTCGAGAATCTCCTGGGTATATGCCCAAGAGTGGTATAGCTGGGTCTTCAGGTAGCTATGTCTAATCACCAGACTGATTTCCAAAGTGGTTGTACCAGCTTGCAATCCCACCAACAATGGAGGAGTGTTCCTCTTCTCCACGTCCTTGGAGATATCTGTCATCTGATATGTGCTGTTATCTGTCCATCTGCTGTCAACTGAGTTTTTGATTTTAGCCATTTGACTGGTGTGAGGTGGAATCTCAGGGTTGTTTTGATTTGCATTTCTTATTGAGTATTTTATCCCCCCCTCCTTCTAAGAAGGACCAAAGTATCCACACTTTGGTGTTCCTTCTTCTTGAACTTCATGTGGTCTGTGAATTGTATCTTGGTTATTTCGAGCTTTTGGGCTAATATCCACTTATTAGTGAGTACATGTGTGTTCTTTTGTGACTGTGTTATCTCACTCAGAATGATATTTTCTTTTATTTTTAAACTTCAAAATGAACAATGATTTTAATAGATTATGACACATTAATTAGTAAAAACAATAATGGAGTAGAAATCAAAGTAATGTAAATAAACCATAGGCATGTTGAAAGTGGAAGTGCTTTTGAGAAAAGATTTTCAAAAATTTCCAAGAAATTTTGTAGTAGAAATCATCATTTCCAGTGATGAGTATAACATTTGATACAATTAAAAATCTGTATTATAATTGCTTAAACCAGTGGTGAAATAGTACTGAGGAGCAGAATAGTCAAGATATTTCAAAACTAATGCTGTGGGCATAATTAACTCCTGGGAAGAAATGTTATTTTATGGAGAAACTTGGAGATCAGTGGGTTAATCATGTCTTGAACTGCATATCATCACCTAGGAAACAAAATGCATGAAGCTCTGCTAGGTATTACTAAGATTTCTACAACCACAAGAATTTAATCTCATTAGGAAATAAAAAGACAAATCTATGTTTTAAAGGCATTACATAATATATCCAGTCTGCATTATCTAAATGTCAATGTCATGACAGATTTGGCTAGTAGAGAAACTAATTTTTTTAGTGTATTTTTTGAATATTTTCTTTACTTTCATTTCAAATGATATCCCCTTTCCTGGACTCCTCCCAGAAACCCCCATCCCAGTCCCACTTCCCATGCTTCTAGGAGGGCGGTCCACCAGCTACCACTCCCACCCACACCTCCCCACCCTGGTATTCCCCTGCACTAGGGCAACTAGCCTTCACAGAACCAGTGGCCTCTCGATGTACAAGGCCATCTTCTGCTACATATATGACTGGAGACATGGGTGCCTCCATGTGTACTCCTTGGTTGGTGGTTTAGTCCTTAGGAGCTCTGGGGGCACTGGTTGGTTCATATTATTGTTCTTCCTATGGGACTGCAAGCTCTTTCAGCTCCTTCAGTACTTCCTCTAACTCCTCCATTGGGAACTCTGTGCTCAGTCCAATGGTTGGCTGGGAGCATCTGTCTCTGAACTTGTCAAGCTCTGGTAGAGCCTCTCAGGAAACAGTTATTTCAGGCTCCTGTCAGCAAGCACTTCTTGGCATCCACAATAGTGTCTGGGTGGTGACTGTATATAGGATGGATCCCCATGTCAGGCAGTCTTTGGATTGTGGGCCTGTGTACCTGAAGCTTTCCATGGAGAGCTCTGGCCTGGCCCGGTGCAAGATTCAAGCTAAGAGAAAGAGCAAGCAGGAAGGTGAAGTTTCCACAGCTTCCACTATTGTTGTCTCCACCTCTGTCTCCGCCTTGCCATCTCAATTGTTCCATGTTGCCCTGTGCTGAGTCAGGCCTGGCTAGGCTGACTAACCAAGGAGGTGTGTGTGGAGGCTTCAGGTGGTGTTTCAGGGGAACAGACTTCTTCCTAAGTTTTATAGCTCTTATGACAGAAGCTTTCATAGGACAGAGTAGTTTTCCCACAACTTTAATCCTTCTGGATAGGATTCATATATACAATTTTGGAGTGGGTCAGGATCTAATGGTACTTCTCATTGGCTTGGTCTGAGAGCTTGGGGAAACCTTATTTGCATGTGGGAGGGCTTGGTGCTGCTCCTTTGTGACTGATGGCAACATACCTCTCTGCAGGAGACTGTGGGAGGCTGTAGCTGCAGCAGGAGCCAGGGGCCCAAAGAGTGTTCTGGAGCACTTCCCTTGCAGACAATAGTCACCTGCCAGGTGTCTGGGGTTGTAAGCCTGGGCTCCACAGGGGCCAGGCTGCCTATGCACAGCTCACTGCACCAAACTGGATGGCCTTTCCTTCCCTCTCTGCTCCACACTTTGTCTCCATGTTTCTGCCTCTGAGTATTTTGTTCCCCCTTCAAAGAAGGACTGAGGCATCTACACTTTGGTCCTTCTTGAGCTTCATGTGGTTTGTGAATTTTATCTTGGGTATTCTGAGCTTTTGGGCTAATATCCACTTACCATGTGTGTTCTTTTGTGACTGGGTTACCTCACTCAGTATGATATTTTCTAGTTCCATCCATTTGCCTAAGAATTTCATGAAGTCATTGTTTTTAATAGTTGAGTAATACTCCATTGTGTGAATGTACCATATTTTCTGTATCCATGAGGGACATCTGGGGTGTTTCCAGCTTTTGGCTATTATAAATATGACTGCTATGTACATAGTGGAGCATGTGTCCTTACTATATGTTGGGTATACGCCCAGGAGTAGTATAGCTGGGTCCTCCGGTTGTACTATGTCCAATTTTCTGAGGAACAGCCAGACTAATTTCCAGAGTGGTTTTATCAGCTTGCAATCCCACCAGCAATGGAGGAGTATTCCTCTTTCTCCACATCCTCACCAGCATAGCTGTCACCTGAGTTTTTGATCTCAGCCATTCTGACTGGTATGAGATGGACTCTCAAGGTTGTTTTGATTTGCATTTCCCTGATGATTAAGGACGTTGAACATTTCTTTAGGTGCTTCTCAGGCATCTGGTATTCCTCAATTGAGAATTCTTTGTTTAGTTCTGTACCCCATTTTTAATAGGGTTATTTGGTTCTCTGCAGTCTAACTTCTTGAGTTCTTGGTATACATTGGATATTAGCCCTCTATTGGATGTAGGGTTGGTAAAGATCTTTTCCCAGTCTGTTGGTTGCCATTTTGTCCTAATTGCTAGTGTCCTTTGCCTTACAGAATCTTTGTAATTTTGTGAAGTCCTGTTTGTTGATTGTTGATCTTAGAGCATAAGCCATTTGTGTTCTGTTCAGGAAATTTTCCCCTGTGACCATGTGTTTGAGGTCTTCCTCACTTTCTCCTCTATTAGTTTCAGTGTATCTGGTTTTATGTGGAGGTCCTTGATCCAGTTGGACTTGAGCTTTGTACAAGGAGATAAGAATGGATCAATTTGCATTCTTCTACATGTTGACCTCCAGTTGAACCAGCACCATTTGTTGAAAATGCTGTCTTTTTTCTATTGGTTGGTTTTAGACCAAAGTGTGAATATGTGAATCCTTCTTAGAAGGGGGAACAAAATACCCATTGGAGGAGATACAAAGTGTGAAGCAGACACTGAAGGAAAGACCAGCCCAAGATTGCCCCACCTGGGGATCCATCCTATATACAGACATCAAATCCCCACACTATTGCTGATGCCAAGAATTGCTTGCTGACAGAAGCCTGGTATAGTTGTTTCCTGAGAGGCTCTACTAGAGCCTGACAAGTACAGAGCCAGATGCTCTCAGCCAACCATTGGACTGAGCACTGGGTCCCCAATGGAGAAGTTAGAGAAAGGATTAACAGAGCTGAAGGGTTTTGTACCCCATGGGAAGGACAACAATATCAACCAACCAGACCCCCAAGAGCTTCCTGGGACTAAACTACCAGCCAAAGAGTACACATGGAGGGACACGTGGCTTTAGTGCATATGTAGCAGAGGATGGCCTTGTTGTACATCAATGCGAGGAGAGGCCCTTTGTCTTGGGAAGGCTGGATGCCCCAGTGTAGGGGAATGCCAGGACAGGGAGGCTGGAGTGGGTGGGTGGGGGAGCACCATCATAGAAGCAGGGGGAGGTAAGATGGGACAGGGGGGTTTTGAAGAGAAAACTGGAAAATATATTTCATATATTTTCATTAAAATATAAATATATAAAATATCCAATAAAAAGGATACAATTTTCTACATCTAATGGATATTGACATAAACCTTGTGGCTCTCTTAGAAGATAATTTTAAGATTTGTAGTTTTTCCGCGCTTAGAGTAAATTTGTTGAAAGTTATGAAAGTTTACAATTAATTGATTTAACAACTTTCTTGGAAATACATCAGTGAACTCAGACTAGAGAAAATCCCTATGAGTATTAGTAAATTAGAAAAGAAGTTAAGAAAGAAAGAAAAACAAAATATGTTTTCTCGTATATGTAGAATCTAGATTTAATGATATGGGAACAAATTTATGACATGAAAGCAAAGGGAGGATTATCTGGGGGAGAAAGGTTCCAGTTTGTCAGGAAGAAACAGCAGTAAATGTGAGCAAAGTACAATAACATGCACATAAAAAAGTGTCATAATGGAACTCATTGGTTTTGTACACTAAATAACATTTAATAAAATTAAATTTTCAAATTTTATTTGCAATAAGGGAATATACACAGTCTTGAAGACAAAAGATGGGGTGGCAAAACTCTGAGCTTCTAAGAAAATGGAGCACCAGCTCTCCTGGAAAACCTTCTTCTACAAAGAAAGGATTTATTTTTAATCTTTTAAACTATATTTATATACATCTGTGCCTGCATGACTTCCTGTGCACAGTGTATACACAGGTGCCTTTGGAGGCCAGAGGACATCAGATCCCTTGGAACTAGATTTATAAGTAGTTATGAGCCACCAGATATTGGTGCTGGGAACCCAAGCCCAGATCCTCTCCAGGAATAGTAACTACTCTTAAGTGAGAAGGTGTCTCTGAGCTTTATTTTTAACCTTTTTGTTTCTTGATATGACTCAACCAAAAATAAAAGAAAATCTCCAGAAATAAAAAATAAGAAAAGATGAGAGCAAAACAATACTGGATCTTATATTTCAATAGACCTGAGTACTCCTGTACTTACCAGTAAACAGTATTCAGTATTCAGAAAACACAACCTTTGAACACAGTTTTTGAAGAAAATTCAGTATCCAACACCTTGTCATTAAATACATGTGGTGGTTTAAATATGCTTGTCCCATAGGAAGTGGTACTTTTAGGAGACTTGGCCTTGTTAGAATATGTGTGGCCTTGTTGGAAGTGTGTCACCGTATAGGTGGATTTTGAGGTCTTATGCTCAGAATTTTTACCCAATGAGGAAGAGAGCCTCCTCTTATCTGTCTGCAGAAGAGAGTCTCAGGGTTGCCTTTGGATCAAGATATAGTTGTCTTTGCTCCTCTAGCACCATGTCTGCCTGCACACTGCCATGTTTCCTGCCATGATGATAATGCAAAGAACCTCTAAAACTGTAAGACAGCCCCAATTCAATGTTTTCCTTTATAAAAATTGCCTGGTCATGGTGTCTCTTCACAGCAATAAAAACCTAAGATAATATGAAAATAAATTTCCTTTTTTTCTTTTTCTTTTTCTTTTTTTTCTTTTTCTTTTTTCTTTTTCTTTTTCTTTTTCTTGTTCTTTTCTTTTCTTTTCTTTTTGAGGCAGGGGTCTCACTATGTAGCATTGACTGTCCTGGAACTCCCTATGGAGACCAGGCTGGCCTTAAACTCACAGAGATTCACCTACCTCTGCCTACTGAGGCCTGGGAATAAAGTTATGCATCACTGCATGAAAACAATGCATAAAACAAATATTAAAGGAGCCAAAGAGAAAAGATAATAGACGAAAATGAAAAAAGTATCTAATATATCTAACAACAGGCCTTTCTACAAGAAGAAACCAAAAATAATAAAAATAACTTCATAATGATGAGAAAATTGTCAAATTGAAAGCATAAAACTAGCAAAGCTGTCACAGTAAGACCAAAGTAACTATTAGGTAGTGATACAAGCTTTAGCAGCTTAGGGGCCCTTGAGGATACTCGGCCCCCTCATAATCAGTTTTGGAGCTCACCTCCTGTTTCCCTGGTAACATTGTAAAGGGAAGCATCATAATTTCCCTACCTTAAGATTTAAAGTTTAAAAAAAAGGTGGAAATAACAGCATTTCAAGGTCCAGTGTGGGAAAGCCATGGTCAAAAGAACAGAACCTGGCCCTAGGTGCAGAGAAGACATTGCAAACTGCCCTAAATTTTACATGCTATTGTCTCCTCCTTTAAGACTCAATCCAACTTTGCCTGACAATCATGTGGCCAAGATTTTACTCCTCAGGAAAGTTGATCCACCTAATGAGGTAGTTTGAATAAAAATGCTCCTCCAACAGGCTCATGTATTTGAACATTTAATATCTAATTATTGGTACTACTTGGAAATAGCATGGGTGCAGTGGAGACTTGCTGGGGAAGAACACCACTTGGGGCAGGCTTTGAGAGGTCATAGCCTGGAGTCAATTCCAATTCACTTTCTGTGCTTCTTATAGTTTTGTTGTTGGTTTGATTTGGTTTTCCAGTTTTCGAGATAGGAGTTTCTCTGTGCGTAGCCCTGGATGTCTTGGTACGCACTCTTTTGATCACACAAACTTTGAACTCACAGAGATTTCACTGTTTCTGCCTCCTGCATCCTGGGATTAAAAGCATATGCCACTTCTGCCAGCTGAGAAATGATATTTCAACTTCCTGCTCTTGTTTCTTGCTGACAGGCCTACTCTCACCATGGTGGAGACTTATACCTCTAGAACCTTAACCCAAAATAAATTTTCGTCTATTATTAGCTCTTGATCATGATATTTTGTCATAGCAGCAGAAAATTAATGTATATACTTGAAGTCATACTAAGGAGGTAGGATGAAAAAGGAGCTCTTTATTGAACTAATACACTCATACTTCAAGAGGCCCCTCCCCTGACACAGCTGCTTACAGAGCTGCCACCAGGAAACACTGCTAAGCCCACCTGCTATTCTGAGTTATAATTTTAAAAAAAGCACAAAATCTGGATATTGGCCAGAACCTTAAGCATGCCTGTTCTGACATCCTGGACATTCTCGCCCTTTCTCTGAAGACACCCTATTCCACCATGCACCTGTTTGCTGGCTACAACTGCTCAATCTGTGTGCTTTCCTGGATTCTAACTCAGAAAGGCACAGATAGTCTTTTCTTCTCCATCTCCCTCCTCCCAGCAACTGTTGAGATTTACATCTTGCCTGGCCTGTTAGTTTCCTCTCAAACTATAAAAAAGGAGGGTGGGGGCTGAACTTCCTTCTGAGTCCATTTTAAATGTATCAACAAGACTAAAAATTCACTAAAGGGAACTGTGTGATTTCCTGCTAACATGATGACATTTCAATCACTGAACTCAACAAATTATTACTAAAAGATATTCTAATGAATATACTTAGGAACAATGAGCCCTGAAGGAAAAGACAGATTTAAGAAGGAATGATTTATAAGAAAATTAGAAGGCATAGTCAATAGCAATGAATACTGGTTATTTGAAACAATATGTTGTCATCTGGATAAGGAAGAAGGAAGACAAGAGTTAGCTCCTTATAGGAAGTAAGGACAGACCACATGGTAGGTCATATGTTACATAAATAGTGATTTGATAGTCTAAAAAAATCAATAAAATAAATAGAAAGAGTAGACAGAGGTGACCATGACATCCTGATTGGAAGAGTAATACAGTCAATTCTCTGGTTGAGCCAGAGGGCTTTCAAAGAGAGTGTAAGTCACTTTTGGCTCAGCTCATGACACACTCCCAAATGACCAACCTCAAAAAAGATTACTTCAGTCTCCCTATCCAATTCCTTCCATCAAACTCATAAAAGGCCACTGGGAAAGGCAGCACAGTAATATTTCTTATTTGGAGCTTGTCTTAGTCAGGGTTTCTATTCCTGCACAAACATCATGACCAAGAAGCAAGTTGGGGAGGAAAGGGTTTATTCAGCATACACTTCTGCATTTCTGTTCATCACAAAAGGAAGTCAGGACTGGAACTCAAGCAGGGTTGGAAGCAGGTGCTGATACAGAGGCCATGGAGGGATGTTTCTTACTGGCTTGCTTCCCCTGGCTTACTCAGCCTGCTCTCTTATAGAACCAAAGAATACCAGCCCAGGGATGCCACAATTCACAAGGGAACTTCCCCCTTGATCACTAATTGAGAAAACACCCCACAGCTGGATCTCATGGTGGCATTTCCCCAATTAAAGCTCCTTTCTCTGTGATAACTCCAGCCTGTGTCAAGTTGACACACAAACCCAGCCAGTACAGAGCTCTTTCTCAATTATCTTCAATAAATCTATATTTGTTCTGTTCACTCCCTTGCCTCTTGTTTCCTTGTTTTTCTGGGTCAGGAGACAATGAAAGCACAATCTACTGTCATTGGGTCATTTGGGTGACTTGATTATGTGGCACATTACCTGCCTGAATTAAGTTCACCAAAAGTAGAGAAAGGCCCTGTCACACTCAAAACCTTATATCAGGAGCACAATAATAAACAACAGCAACAAGTAAGGTGGCAGATAGAGTAAGTATAAATAAGTATTATTAGTTAGTATTTATTTTTAGAAGCAAATACAGATATTTATTAGTATAGGCATGTTTAGTCAATAATGCATGTTAAAAATATAACAGTAAGAGAAGAACAATGCTTAAAAATTAGAATAAATCAGCTGTTGTCAAGGCAAAATTACACAAAGAAGGGAATAAGAGAACGGAGGGAAAGCACAATAACCTCCATTAGTAAATATATATATATATATATATTCAAATATATCAGTAAATAAAATTTGAGCAAGTAACCTCAAAAGATTTTCATGTTAGATTTAAAAACTTCAATTTGTTTTTAAGAACACAAATAAATAATCTTCCCTATTATTTCCAGTATATACGGCTAAAATCTTACCTACTGTGTTGATTAATTTTCCTTACCTGACACAAACTGTAGTCATCTAGAAAGAGGGAACCAGAATTGAGAAGATTCTTTCATCAGATTAGACTGTAGACAAGGCTATATGGGACGGAGCCACTGTGGGCAGTGCAATTCCTTGGAAGGTGATCCTCAGCCATACCAAAATGACAGCTGAGTATAAACCTGGAGAGCAACTCAGTAAGCAGCAAACTTCTATGGTCTCTGCTGTACTTCTGCCTCCAGATTCCTGCCTTGACTTCTTGCTCTCACTTGTCTTTATGATAGCTGCAAGGTGAAATGAACAAAACACTTTCTTCCCCAACTTGCTGTTGGTCATAGTGTTTCATCACAGTAACAAAAGGCAAACTAAGATACATACATTATACATAAAACAAATAAATGGCCCGAAGAGAAGGAAGAGGAATTTAGACTTTGGGATCCAAGAAATGGTAATATGGCAGGTAGTTTCTGTAAATATTCTTGTTATACTTGGGACTGAATAAGCCGGCAGCTCTGAAACAATAGGAGTAGACATGAAAAGCCCTAAAAAGACCAATCTTGCTATTCAAACGTCTAGTAATGGGGCATCCTGACAAAGCACAAATATTTAGACAATCACTACTACAGTGGAACACCACAAAAGAAGATGTGACCCTGTCCCTATTTCTTCTATAAAATGTCAAGTAGAGAGCTTAAACTTCCTTCTCTCTCAAGGCTCTAATAATTCATCTTAAAACATTCCACTGGGTAGTGTCAGACAAGACCGAGCACAGCGTTCATCTATAATGTGTGATAAGGATAGCTCCTCCCTGACAGTGATGAATGCAGAGGTCACAATGGGAGTTTATGAGAAATAAATTGACCCAGTTCCCTGAAGTGGCCACCTCCTGTAGGCAGGCAGGAACCCCAATGGAGCAATAGCGACATCAACCTACCCACAAAACTTTCAACCCAAAATTTATCTTGTATGCAAGAAATCTAGGCATGGGGGGATGGAACAGAGACTGATGGAATGGCCAACCAATAATGGGCCCAGCTTGAGACCCATCCCATGTGCAAGCACCAATCCCTGACACTATTAATGATACTCTATTATGCTTGCAGACAGGAACATGTTGTCCTCTGAGAGGCTTCACCTGGCAGCTGACTCAGAAAGATATAGACACCCATAAAAAATCAGTGGATGGACTTGGGGACCCTTATGGAAGAATAGAAGGAAGGATTGCAGGCCCCTGAAGGGAATAAAAACTCCACGAGAGGACCAACAGAGTCAACTAACGTGGACCCTTGTGGCTCTCAGAGTCTGAACCACTAACCAAAGAACATACATGGGCTAGACCTAGGGCTCTGTGGGCTCTGTGTACATAGGTAAGAGATGTGCAGCTTGGTCTTCATATGGGTCCTGAACAACTGAAATGGAGTAGATCCCAAAAGCTGTTGCCTGCATGTGGGATTTATTCTTCTAGCTGGACTGCCTTGTCTGGCTTTAGTGGGAAAGAATGTGCCTGCTCTCAGAGAGACTTGAAGTGCCAGGGTGTGTGGATACCCAGGGGCCCCCTCCTGCCCAGAGGAGAAGGGGAGGGGGAAAAGGGGAAGGATCGTGGGAGGGGGTTACAGGGAGGGTGCAGTGAGTTGGATATAAAGTGAATAAGTAATACATAAATAATAAATAAATAAATAAATAAATAAATAAATAAATTTTAAAAAATGTACCTGTTATTAGTTTATAAAAGAAACTAAGTTGAAAGTAAAAAACTTTCATCTCTAGCCAGTCAGTGGTCATGAAACTCTTCTCACTATAGAGTTATTGAAGATCAGCTGCAGAGTCATTAGGTATGTCATGCACAAACCTAGGTGTGAAATGAACTCTTATCCCTAGCCAGCATTAACAAAGGCAACCCCCGCCATGAATATCAAGTGTTTGGTTTGGTTTGGTTTTGGTTCAAGCCAGGGTATATGTCTGTGTAGGCCTGGATCTCCTGGAAATCTCTGTAGACTAGTGTATCCTTGAACTCACAAAGCTTGGTCTGCCTCTACCTCCCAAGTACTGGGATGAAGGCATGTGTCACCATTGACACATTTTGTTTCATTTTGTTTTTGTTTTTTTCTTCTCAGTTGATCTATTTTATTGCAGATCTTCATAATATTACTAATACCCATTCAACTGTCAATATTATGCTGTCTTGAAATTTTCTGTCAAGAAAATTAACCTATTTAAGAGTTGCCTCGGGCAGATTTTTAGGATATGGGTAAAAGGCAGCCACACTTTATCAAAATATATTATGAACATTTTTTAGTACAGTTGCTAATATTGTTGCCATCTGAAATTTCACAGCAATAGCCCAATTCCTGCTACCAACTTCTATATTAGTTACTTTTCTACTGTTTTTAAGTGGCATCATGCTGAGGCAACTTATAGAAGAAAGAATGTATTGGAAGTTTATACTTTCAGAAGATTAGAGTTCATGTCCATCATGGTGGGAAATTTGGCAGCCAACAGCTAGCAATGGTGCTGTAGTGGTTAAGTGCTCACAGCTTGTGACAGAAGAATAATAGTAATGCATGGAGAAGAGGAATGGTGAGGGAGTAGGGGAACAAGAGAGGGATGGAGAAAGACTCAGAATGGGGAAAGGCTTTTTAGAACCTCAAAGCTTGTCGCCAGTGGCACATCTACTATAATAAGGTCACAACTCCTAATATTTCCCAAGTAGTTCCATCAACTGGGAACCCTGTATTCAAATATATGTGGTTATGAGAGTCATTCTCATTAAAAAAAAACACAGAGAATAATGTTTTGAAACTGATATGTAACAAGGGGTTGATACCCAGAACATATTAAGAACTTCAAAAATTCAATAACAAACTTTAAACCAACAAACAAATTTAAAACTTGGTGCCAGAGAATTCAAGGCTAGTCTGGACTACATAAATTTCAGACTACAGTAGATTCATTTCAAGACAATTATCTCAAAATGGGACAATAGCAATAGATTTAAATAGATGTTTCTCAAAAGATGACATAGTATTGTCCAAGAGGTATATGAAAGCATGTTTAATAACAGTAATTATTGTGAAAATGTAAATGAAATCTACAATGAGACATCACTTCACACCATTAAGAATAGCTATTACAAAAAGGGTAAAATATAACAGGTGCTGATGAGGATATAGAGAAAAGAAAATCTCTGCACTATGTTTGTGGGAAACTAATATGGATGTTCCTGAAAAGTTAGTATGTAAGGGAGATATTTCCAATCCCATGTTCACTGTAGTATTACTCATAATAGTAATGAAATGGACACTGTCCAGCCAATAATAAGAACTGAAATCCTAACCAGGTGTGGTGGTGCGTGTGTTTAATCCCAGCAGAGGAAGATGGGTCTCTGAGTTCCAGGACAGCCAGAACTACGTATTAGACCCCGTACTCACCTGAATCCTCCCCAAAAAGAAAAAAAAACAGAAAAGAAAGAGAAAATAATAGAAAAGGAAGAGGAGAGGAGAGGAGAGGAGAGGAGAGGAGGGGAGGGGAGGAGAGGGGAGGAGAGGGGAGGAGAGGGGAGGAGAGGAGGGGAGGGGAGGGGAGAGGAGAGGAGGGGAGGGGAGGGGAGGGGAGGAGAGGGGAGGAGAGGGGAGAGGGGAGGGGAGGGGAGGAGAGGGGAGGAGAGGGGAGGAGAGGGGAGAGGGGAGGGGAGGGGAGGAGATGGGAGGAGAGGGGAGGAGAGGGGAGGGGAGGGGAGGTGAGGGGAGGGGAGGAGAGGGGAGGGGAGGAGGGGAGGGGAGGGGAGGGGAGGGGAGAGGAGAGGAGAGGAGAGGAGAGGAGAGGAGAGGAGAGGAGAGGAGAGGAGAGGAGAGGAGAGGAGAGGAGAGGAGAGGAGAGGAGAGGAGAGGAGAAGAATGTCAGTTCCTGCAGCCTCCACCTCAGCCTGCCCTCAGCCAGCAGCTCATCACCATCTCAGTTAGCATCTGCTGCAGGCTCTATGAGGTGACTGACAGGGAGGCCGAGGAAGGCAGGATGCTCTTCGGAGTTTTGCAGCAGCATCTCCATGGGTCTAACCGGCAGTGCCACTGTGCTGTGAGTGCTTCCACTGCTCCAGGGAAACAGTAACACTTAGAGTTCTTGGATAAGTCTGCCTTGTGAGGAGCTGGCGATAATTTAATTCCACCTCTAGGTTTTCTGTAGACACATCGAGAACCATGAGCAGCTTTAATAAGGAAGCGTTTGACTGCCTCAATGAAGGCTTTACTACTAAGAACATTCTGGACCAAAAAACAAAAAAACAAAAAATCAAAAAATCAAAACGAAAACCAAAAACAAACAAAAAAGACAATGAAGTCTTTTCCTCTGACAATAAGGATGCTTTCTATGTTGCGGACCTCGGAGACATTCTAAAGAAGCATCTGAAATGGCTAAAAGCTCTTCCCCTTTTATACAGTCAATTGTAATAACAGCAGAGAATCCTAGCTGCTATCAGGACAGGATTTGACTGTGCATGCAAGACTGGCATACAGTTGGTGCAGGGGCATGGAGTCCAGAGAGGATTATCTAATAATCAAGTAAACAAGTGTCTCCAATCAAGTATGCTGCCAGTATTGGTGTCCAGATAATGACTTTTGACAGTGAAATTGAAATGATGAAAGTCGCCAGAGCACATGCAAAGGCAAAGTTGGTTTTGCAGAATGCCATTTGCAGATTTGTTGCCTCAGTGTTAAGTTTGGTGCCACACTCAAAACTAGCAGGCTTCTCTTGGAAGGGGCAAAAGAGCTAACTATTGATGTCATTGGTGTCAGCTTCCATGTGGGCAGTGGATGTACTGACCCTGAGACCTCCTTGCAGGTGGTGTCAGATGTCTGCTGTGTGTTTGACATGGGAACAGAATGCATCTGCTTGATAGTGGTGGTGGCTTTCCTGGATCTGAAGACACACAAAGATTAAATCTGAAGAGATCACCAGTGTGATCAACCCAGACTCTGGAGTGAGAATCATAGCTGAGCCAGGCAGATACAATGCCATGTCAGCTTTCATAGCAGTCAACATCATTGTCAAAAAGATCGTGTGGAAGGAGCAGGCTGACTCTGATGATGAAGATGAGTCCAATGAGCAAACCATCGTGTATTGTGTGAATGATGGAGTGTACGGATCATCTAACTGCATTCTCTATGATCGTACACATGTGAAAGCCCTACTGCAGAAAAGACCCAAGCCAGATAAGAAGTATGACTCATCCAGCATCTGAGGACCAACATATGATGGCCTTGATGGGATCATCAAGTGCTGTAGTCTGTCTGAAATGCATGTGGGTGATTAGATGCTGTCTGAGAACATGGGTGCACACACCATTGTTACTGCTTCTATTTCAGTGGGTCCCAGAAGCCAAACATCTACTATGTAATGTCACAGCCAATGTGGCAGCTCATGGAGCAGATCCAGAGCCGTGGCTTCCGGCAGGGACTGGAGGAACAGGATGATGTCACTCTGCCCATGTCCTGTGCTCAACAGAGCAGGAGGCACTGTCACCCTGCAGCCTGTGCTTCTGCTAGGATCAACGTGTAGCTGCCATTTTTGTAGCTCTCACCTATAGTTTAGCTTGAATTAAGGTATTGGGGGGAACCATTTAACTTAATTACTGCTAGTTTGGAATGTCTTTGTTTGTCAGAATTGTTTGGAATGTAAGAGTAGGGTTGGCACCAGTTCAGTATGGAAGGTTAGGAGAACGGGGTGGGGGGGTGCGGTTCACACTTACTGTGCTCCTATGGAAACTTTGAACATTTGTTTTATATAGATTTTTATTCACTTTTCAGACATGATACTAATGAGTGCCTCAGCTACATTTGTAGCTTGTATGTTGGCAGAATGGGCCAAAGTCTTATGCTGTGACCCATTTTGGAAATAAAGTATCTTGAAAGAATTGGGCATGCCTTAAAGAAGACACACACTTCTGCACAGGCTGCTGTATCACAGCAGTGAGTCTAGCCCAGCACAGCAGAAAGGAGAGGTGGGTGACAGAAGGCTGTGACCTCTCTGTCTGTACAGCATCAGTCTGCTTAGCCCATCCCAAGCATGTGCAGTTGGCTGTGAACTTTGGTGACCAGAGTCTGTTAGTAAGGAATGTCATCCGCCTAGTGACCTGTTGGCATGGCCACTTTCTAGGGAGGGCATCTGAGGCTCTTTGAACCTTGTCTGCAGAAACTCTGTTCCCTCAACCCTTGACATCACCTGTATCACCACCTAGTAAAAGTTGGAAGTATCATGTAGCATTCAGCAATCTAATTCCTTCAAGTCCAATAAATTCAACAACATCAAAAAAAAAAAAAAAAAGGAAAGAAAAAGAAAGGCACTTAGTGAGATGGGTCAGCAGTTAAGAGCACTGGCTGCTCTTCCAGAGGACCTTGGTTTAATTCACAGGAACCACTGTAGCTTACAACTGTCTGTAACTCCAGTTCCAGGAGACTTAACACTCTCACATAGACATACATGAAGGGATGTTGGATTTTGTCAAACGATTTTTTTGCCACCCAACGAGATGATCATGTTGGGATTTTTTTGCTTTCAGTTTATTTATATGGGAGATTAAAATTACTGATGTTCATATGTCCAACCATTTCCCTGAATCTCTAGGATGAAATCTACATGATCATGATCTTTTTTCTTTGTTCTCTGTGAGGCTCCCCACAAAAGCAAACAGAAAGAGATGCAGAGACTCACACCCAAACTGTAGTCAGAGCTCGGGGAGACTCATGGAAGAGTTGGGAAAAAGATTGAGGGACTGGAAGAGGACAGAGACTCCACAAGAAGACCAACAGAGTCAACTACCCTGGACTCTTGGAGGCTCCCAGAGACTGAATCACCAACCAAAGAGTGGGCATTGACTGGACCTAGCCTACCTCCTACCCCCGCCTCATATGTAGGAGATGCAGCTTGGTCTTCATGCAGGTCCCCAAAACAGCTGGAGCAGGGACTGTTCCTGAACCTGCTGCCTGTCTGTCTGCCTGTGGATCTTGTCCCCCTGAATGGACAGTGTTATCTAACCTCAGTGGGAGAGCAGGTTCCTAGTCCTGCAGGAACTTGATGTGCAGTGTGGGACATAGGAATGGGGTGAGGGTAGAGGGTTTCATGCTCAGAGGGGAGTTTCCCCTTCTAGGGGAAATGGAGAGAAGACTTATGTAAAGGGGTACTGGGTGGACAGGATGGAAAGGAAGGTGGATGATATTGAGTTGTAAAGTGAATAAATAAATACATTTATTAATAAAAATGGCATTTGCTTAATTATTCTTAAGCTTTGTGAGACAGATGAAGATAGACCTACTAAGACAACAATTAAGTAGTATTCCTCAAACTCCTTATGCTGATGAATTATTATTTTTATTTATTATTTTTGCTCCCCATTTTGTTTTCAAGACAGTGTTTCTCTGTATAGCCCTGGCTGTTCCGGAACTCACTCTGTAGACCAGGCTGGCCTTGAACTCAGAAATCCACCTGCCTCTGCCTCCCAAGTGCTGGGATAAAAGGCATGTGATATTGCTGTGAAAAGACACCATGACCAAGGCGACTTTTATAAAGGACAATATGTAATTAAAGCTGGTTTACAATTTCAGAGGTTTGGTCTTTTTCCAAAACTCTCATGGCGGGAAGCATGGCAACCTCCATGCAGACATAGTACAGGAGAAGGAGCTGAGAGCTCTACATCTTGTTATAAAGGCAATAATGAAATGCCCCCACCTCCTCTTCTCTTTCCATTGCCACCTTTGCCCTTTCCCTCTCAATAAATCTCACGTGGAACTGTAAAAAAAAAAAATTTAAAATTTAAATTTAAATATAAATATAAATAAACCAAATAAAACACAGAGACTAGTAGAATAGATTAAAATATTCCCCTACACTTTATACTGTCTATGAGATATTCATTTGAAATATTTCAGTTAAGTCAGGCATGGTAGCTAACAACTATATTCTCAATACTTGCTGGGAGGAAGCAGAGAGACCATCATTACTTCCAGGAAAATCTTGGACTTCATAGTGAATTCCAGACTAATCTGAGCTACAAATTCAGACCTGTTCTCAAAAATAAGTGATTAAATGCACACACACACACACACACACACACACACACACACACACACACACACAAACGGGGGTGGGGTGAATCATAACACCTGAAACTGAGGTTACAGGTAATTATGGTCCAGCATGTGGGTGCTAGGAATAAAACAAGATATTATAAGACTAAATATGCATTATAAAGTAATAAATCTATATTTGTTTGGGTTCTCTAGAGTCACAGAATGTATGGGAATTCTCTATATAGTAAGGGAATTTGTCGATGACTTATAGTCTATAGTCCAACTCTTCAACAATAGTCAGCAGCAGCTGTGGATGGAAGTCCAAGGATCTAGCAGTTGCTCAGCCCCACGAGGCAAACAGGCAAGGAAAAGTGAGTAAATCTTCCTTCTTCCAATGTCCTTATATATCTCCAGCAGAGGGTGTGGCCCAGATTAAAGGCATGTGCCTCCATGCCTTTAATCCCAGATGATCTTGAACTCGGAGATATCCTTGTCTTAATCTTCTGGAATTCATAGCCACCATGCTTCAAGATCTCCATGCCAAGATCCAGGTCAGAAACTTATATCTTTGAGCCTCCAAATTAGGATCATAGGCGAGCCTTCCAATTCTAGACTGTAGTTCATTCCAGATATAGTCAAGTTGACAACCAGGAATAGCCACTACAAAATCTACAAAACATGTAGAAGAAAAACTGATCTAACTAATGTATAACTATAGCTGGAGTGTTTAATACCTCTTTTAATAATTGATAAAATAATCAAATGGAAAAGGGCCAGGATGTATAACTCAATATTGTCAACCAATAGAATCAATCAACATTTACAAGTGTTCTACCAAACAAAAATTGAAGATACTCTCTCTTTTCAAATAATCACTGTAAGCATACATTTTTGCAGTTTATTTTAATAATGTTCAACCACTCCTCTAGCCCACCACCCAGCAGAGGGAGTGGAAGAGAAAAGTTATTGGGATAAAGGGGAAGTGGACCTATTTAATAATAGTTCTTTGGGGGCAAGCTCTCTTTTTCCTCAGCAGTTCAGTCCCATAGCAAACATCAAATATGAATTCGCAGCTACAGTCTAGTCCTCTTGGCAGGCAGACAACATGCATGAAACAGCAATTATGGTTCAATCCTGAAGAAAGTACAAGGCTTGCCAACCTGTCCAAGGCCACTGAAGCAGCAAGAACTCGATGAGCAGTTCTTTGGCAAGTTTCTCTCAATGGAGGGATTACCACAAGTGGAGCTCAACAACATTATATAAGTCGAATCAATACATTCATGTTGTTAGCAAGTGAGGCTGAGCAAAGAAAACCAATGCTCCAGTTCCCACTGTCTGTGGGGTTATATTTATTACATATCCTTTCACATGTTTGCTATAGCAAAACATTCTTTCACCTATATCTATTTCAGGAAAACATTCTTTGATGTGTCTGCTTTAGAAAAACATCCATTCTCCTCTGTGCAGCAACAAAACATCATTTGATATAACTGATTTTCCAAAGAAACCAGAAGTTTCTACTTCAAACCACAGAAAATAAATCAAGATAGGCTCTATCTCTGGGTAATAAATAAACTATAACTAAAATCATATAGATTTCACTCTTGGACTACAATAGAATCATTCTAGGAATGAATAACTAAAAGGTAACAAATAACTCTCAAGTACTTGGAAAGTAAGCAACAAACTTCTCAATAATCCATGGAACAAATAGGAATACTCAAGGGAATTTTATAACATACAGTGATACCAGTCAGGCAGTGGTGGACCATGCTTTTAATCCCAGCACTCAGGAGGCATAGTTAGGCAGATCTCTGTGAGTTCAGGCCAGCCTGGTAGAGAGAGGGGGGGGGCAGGAAAAATACTGAAGGACAGAAATCATCCGGATATGGTATCACACAATTTTTTATTGGATATTTTCTTAATTTACATTTCAAATGTTATCCCCTTTCCCAGTTTACTGCTGGAAAACCCCTATCTATTCCTCTCCCACTCCTTCTATGAGGGTGTTCCTCCACCCACCTACCCACTCCCACATTCCTGCCCTCACTTTCCCCTGTACTGGGGCTTTGAGCCTTCATAGGACTAAGGGCCTCTCCTCCCTTTGGTTTCTAACAAGGTCATCCTCTGCTACCTGTGTAGCTGGAGCCATGGGTCCCTCCATGTGTACTCCTTGGTTGGTGGTTTAGTCCCTGGGAGCTCGGGGGGGGGGGGTGTCTTTGGTTCATATTGTTGTTCCTCTTATGGGGCTGTAAACCCCTTCAGCTCCTTCAGTCCTTTCTCTAACTCCTCCATTGGGGTCCTTATGCTCATTCCATAGCACATATGTTTGATCTCAACATGTAGAAGGTAGGCAGGTAAAGGTACACAGATGTCTATGAGTTCAAGGTCAACTTTGTCTGCATAGGAAGTTCCAGGTCACCCAAGGCTTTCTTAAAGCTACCTTGTCTTAAAATATAGCAAACAAATAAAACAACAAAAAGTAAGGAGTAAAGTCTTTTAAATTGAAAATAGAGAGATAGAAAAACTACCAATAAAAATATAACCAGTTATCTCATTGATTGTCTAGTTATTTATATGGTACTGGGTTCTATGAGGATATTTTGTACACATATATTCTGCTCTTCTTTCTCTCTTCTGTCTGCTTTGTCCCCCTAGACAGTGTTGCTTTTACATTTACGCCCTGTGTTGTGTGTGTATGTGTGTGTGTGTGTGTGTGTCTGTGTGTGTGATTTTATATTTCTACGTGAAATATAGGAACCACAAACATCTTTATGAGTTTGATTTAACTTGCTTAATATAAGTATCTTCTGTTGCAGCCAGTTTCCTACTAATGACATAATTGCCTTCTTCTATTTGGCTGAAAAAACATCCATTCTGAATATAAACAAAATTCCTTATCTATTTCTCTGTTGTTGAACCTAAGTTGGTTCTATAAATTTGCTATTGTAAGAAGTGCTTTAACAAACATTACTGTGCAAGCATCTATGTAATATGTTGATTTGTTTTCCTGTAGGTGGTATAACTGCATCATGTGATAGATTCATATTTAGTTTTAGGGGAAATCATCATTCTGACTTCCATAGTAGTTACACTAGTTTTTATTTCCACCATCAATGTGTTCAGGATTCCCTTCTGTCAGCATCATTACCAGCATTTCTATTTGTTTCACAATGCCTGCAATTCTGAGTGAGCCTGAATCTTGTTGTGTTCTTCATTTGAACATCTTTAAGAATATGGAACATTTCCTCACATTTATTACTTTATCTTTTGAAATCTAATTGCTCATTTTATTAGCCAATTTAATAATTGGCTTGTTTGAATTTTTATTTTTGTTCACATAGGTATGGGGGAATGAATATACCACATTTGGTATGAGGAAGTTAAAGGACAACTTACAGGAATGTGTTCTCTTCTTCCCTATGTGACTCACAGGGATCAAACCCAGTTTGTCAGGCTCCAAGGCAAGCACTTTTAACTATTGAGTCATCTTTCCAGTTCTTAGGTCTTTGTATATTTTAGATATGAATCCTCTGTCAGATACATAGCTAGCAAGTATTTTTTCCTATTCTTTGTACTGTCTCCTCATTCAATTTATTGTCATCTTTGCTATGCAAAAGGCTTTTAACTTCAAGAAGTCCCATTTGTCAATCATTGGATGTATCTTGAAGAACTAGGGTTCTATTCCTAGTCTTTGCCTTTTTCTATATCTTGAAGTATTTTCATTTTTTCTCTAACAATTTTAGCTTCAAATTTTAAACTGGAGTCTTTGATCTATTTGGAGTTGTTTTTATGGTGAGTGAGAGATATAGTTTCATCTTCTTTGTGTGGATACCTAATTTTTCCAGTATCATTTGTTGAAATGGCTATCTTTTCTCATGTGTATTTTTAATTTCTTTTTTTAAATTAGGGTAGCTGTACCTGTATGAGTTTATATCTGGGTCATTTTAGTCCTCTGACCTGTTTGATTTTGTGCCAGTACCACGCTATTTTTCTTGCTGTAAAAAGCCAATTCTTTAAAGTGGCTAAGAAACTTAACAAATTTTCAGGAATACTGGCAAAGCAAAAGAGAAAAACAGATTACCAGGTTACCAGTATCTACTGAAACAGGAGACATCATTATATATCCTATCACCATGAAAGGGATGATCAGATAATGCTACAAATTCACACATTTATTTGACAGTATGGAGAAAATGAACCAATTCCTTGAAAACTATAAATTAATACTAAGCACTCAATATAAAATAGATCATTTGAAAAGCAGCATAATGCAGGAAATTTTATTTGAGGTTTAGAAAATTCCCAAAGCAGAAATCTCCAGCTGTTTGAACTATTATTTTTATGGACTATTCTGTAAAATATTTAAAGGAATATTACACGAATTTTGCATATTTTCCAGAAAATAAAAGAGAATAGGGCATTTCTCAAATCTTTTTATTTACCTGATTCAAAAACTAAATGTAGTATAAAAAAGATTCTATATGACTTTTGACTATACATACAAAAAAATTCCAAACAAATGTTATCAGATAGAATTCAATTTTATATAAAATAACATTATACAACATAAGAAAGAAGAATTTATTCTAGAGATATATAAGACTTTTTCCATCTTCAACATTCAAGTAATATAATCTGTCATATTAACATGATAAAGAAAATATCATATGGCAATATGCATCAATGTTGAAAAGGCATTTGGTCAAAGTTAATATATAAAGTTATACCTGTGCATAAGGAGAAATCGTCAGAAAAATAGGTAGGCACATCATCAACAAAAATAACAGCATCTTGATTTAAAAAAAACAAACAAACAAAAATAAAACTACTTATAAAAATCCCAGGGCTTGCCCAGTTTTCTGAGGAACCGCCAGACTGATTTCCAGAGTGGTTGTACCAATTTGCATTCCCACGAGCAGTGGAAGAGTGTTCCACTTTCTTCACATCTTCACCAAGACCTCCAGTCTCCTGAGTTTTCAGTCTTAGCCATTCTGACTGGTATAAGGTGAAATCTCAGGGATGTTTTGATGTCTTCTTCGATTTCCTTCTTCAGAGACCTGAAGTTCTTGTCATATAGATCTTTCACTTGTTTGGTTAGAGTCACACCAAAATACTTTATATTGTTTGTGGCTATTGTGAAGGGTGTCATTTCTCTAACTTCTTTTTCAGCCTGCTTATCCTTTGAGTATAGGGAGGCAACTGATTTGCTTGAGTTGGTTTTATAACCAGCCACTTTGCTGAAGTTGTTTATCAGCTGTAGGAGTTCTCTGGTGGAGGTTTTCGGGTCACTTAAGTAGACTACCTTGTCATCTGCAAATAGTGATAATTTGACTTCTTCCTTTCCAATTTGTATCCCCTTGACCGCCATATGTTGTCTAATTGCTCTAGCTAGGACTTCAAGAACTATATTGAAAAGATATGGAGAGAGTGGGCAGCCTTGTCTAGTCCCTGATTTTAGTGGGATTGCTTCAATTTTTTCTCTCCATTTAGTTTGATGCTGGCTAATGGTTTGCTTAATATTGCTTTTACTATGTTTAGGTATGGGCCTTGAATTCCTGTTCTTTCCAAGACTTTAGGCATGAAAGGATGCTGAATTTTGTCAAATGCTTTTTCAGCATCCAATGAAATGACCATGTGGTTTTTTTCTTTGAGTTTGTTTATGTAGTGGATTGCATTGGTGGATTTCCATATATTGAACCAACCCTGCATCCCTGGGATAAAGCCTACTTGATCATGGTGGATAATCGTTTTTATGTGTTCTTGGATTTGGTTGGCAAGAATTTTATTGAGTATTTTTGCATCGATGTTCATAAGGGAAATTGGTCTGAAGTTCTCTTTCTTTGTTGGATCTTTGTGTGGTTTTGGTATCACCGTAATTGTGGCTTCGTAGAAGGAATTGGGTAGTGTTCCTTCTGTTTCTATTTTGTGGACTAGTTTGAAGAGTATTGGTGTTAGGTCTTCTTTGAAGGTCTGATAGAATTCTGCACGGAAACCATCTGGTCCTATGCGTTTTTTGGTTGTAAGACTTTCTATGACACCTTCTATTTCTTTAGGGGTTATGGGAATGTTTAGATGATCTATTTGGTCCTGATTTAATTTTGGTATTTGGTATCAGTCAAGAAAATTGTCCATTTCCTCCAGATTCTCCAGTTGTGTTGAGTATAGGATTTTGTAGTAGGATCTGATGATTTTTTTTTAATTTCCTCAGTTTCTGTTGTTATATCTCCCTTTTCATTTCTAATTTTGTTAATTTGGGTACTTTCTCTGTGCCCTTTGGTCAGTCTGACTAAGGGTTTATCTATCTTGTTAATTTTCTCAAAGAACCAGCTCCTGGATTTGTTGATTCTTTGTATGGTTCTCTTTGTTTCCACTTGATTGATTTCAGCCCTGAGTTTGATGATTTCCCGTCTTCTACTCCTCCTGGGGGAATTGGCTTCTTTTTGTTCCGGGGCTTTCAAGTGTGTCATTAAGCTGTTAGTATATGCTCTCTCCATTTTCTTTTTGGAGGCACTCAGGGCTATGAGTTTTCGTCTTAGCACTGCTTTCATTGTGTCCCAAAGATTTGGGTATGTTGTGCCTTCATTTTCATTAAATTCTAAAAAGTCTCTGATTTCTATATTTCTTCTTTGGCCAAGGTATCACTGAGTAGAGTATTGTTCAGCCTCCATGTGTATGTGGGCTTTCTGTTGTTTTTGTTGCTATTGAAAACCACTCTTACACCATAGTGATCTGATAGGAGGTATGGGATTAGTTCGATCTTCTTGTATTTGTTGAGGTCTCTCTTGTGACCAATTATATGGTCGATTTTGGAGAAGGTACCATGAGGTGTTGAGAAAAAGGTATATTCTTTTGCTTTAGGGTGAAATGTTCTATAAATATCAGTCAAATCCAATTGGTCCAAAGCTTCAATTAGTTTTACTGTGTCCCTGTTTAGTTTCTGTTTTCCTGATCGGTCAATTGAGGAGAGTGGAGTGTTGAAGTCCCCCACAATTATTGTGTTAGGTGAAATTTGTGCTTTGAGCTTTAGTAAAGTTTCTTTTACAAATGAGGGTGCCCTTGCATTTGGCGCATAGATGTTCAGAATTGAAAGTTCTTCTTGGTGGATTTTTCCTTTGACCAGCACGAAGTGTCCCTCAGTGTCTCTTTTGATGACTTTAGGTTGAAAGTCAATTTTATCTGATATTAGAATGGCTACTCTGGATCATTTCCCAAGACCATTGGCTTGTAAAATTGTCTTCCAGCCTTTTACTCTAAGGTAGTTTTTGTTTTTGACATTTAGGTGTGTTTCCTGCATGCAGCAAAATGTAGGGTCCTGTTTCCTTATCCAGTCTGTTAGTCTATGTCTTTTTATGGGGGAATTGAGTCCATTGATGTTAAGAGATATTAAGGAATAGTGATTATTACTTCCTGTCATTTTTCTGTTATTTTTGTATTTGATTGGTTATCTTCTTTTGGGTTTGATGAAGGAAGGTTACTATCTTGCTTTTTCCAGGGTGTAGTTTTCCTCCTTGTATTGGAGTTTTCCTCCTATTATTCTTTGCAGAGCTGGGTTTGTGGAGAGATACTGTGTAAATTTGGTTTTGTCATAGAATGTCTTGGTTTCTCCGTCTATTGTGATTAAGAGTTTGGCTGGGTATAGTAGTCTTGGCTGACATTTGTGTTCTCTTAGAGTCTGCATGAGATCTGCCCAGGATCTTCTAGCTTTCATACTCTCTGGTGAGAAGTCTGGTGTGATTCTGATAGGTCTTCCTTGGCCTTTTTCTCTTACTGCCTTTAATATTCTTTCTTTGTTTAGTGCATTTGGGGTTTTAATTATTATGTGGCGAGAGGTATTTCTTCTCAGGTCCAGTCTGTTTGGAGATCTGTAGGCTTCTTGTATATTCATAGGCATCTCTCTCTTTAAGTTGGGAAAGTTTTCTTCCATAATTTTGTTGAAGATATTTGCTGACCCTTTCAGTTGTAAATCTTCACTCTCATCTATGCCTATAATCCTTAGGTTTGGTCTTCTCATTGTGTCCTGGATTTCCTGGATGTTCTGGGATACAACTTTTTGCATTTTGCATTTACTTTGACTGTTGAGTCAATGGTTTCTATGGTATCTTCAGCATCTGAGATTCTTTCTTCCATCTCTTGTATTCTGTTGTTGATATTTGCATCTATGGCCCCTGATTTCTTCTCAAGGTTTTCTATCTCCAAAATTGTCTCCTTTTGTGATTTCTTAGTTGTTTCTACTTCTGTTTTTAGATCCAGGATGGTTTTGCTCAGTTCCATCATTTGTTTGTGTTTTCCTGTAATTCTTTAAGAGATTTTTGTGTTTCCTCTTTCATGACGTCTGCCTGTTGACTCAAGTTCTCCTGCATTTCTTTAAGTTATTTTTTGCGTTTCTTCTTTATTGGCTTCTATCTCTTGAGCCTTATTCTTCTGTATTTCTTTAAGTGATTTTTGTGTTTCCACTATACAGGTTTCTAGCTTATTCATGTTCCCCTGTATTTTTTTAAGAGATTCATTTATGTCCTTTTTGTGTTCTTCTAGCAGCATCATGACCAGTGATTTTAAATCCAAATCTTGGTTCTTTGGTGTGTTGGCATAACCAGGACTTGCTGATGTTGGAGAGTTTGGTTCAGATACTGCCATATTGCCTAGATTTCTGTTAGTAGTGTTCCCGTGTTTGCCCTTTGCCATCTTGTTCTCTGGAGTTAGTTGGTCTTGTCTCTGATTGGTGTTTGAGTCTCCTGAGAGGCTCTGGGACTATTTCTGCAACACTGGATGGCTGGGTTTCCCCTGTAGCAGATTGCTGATGTACTGTCCTCCTCTTGGGTGCCCTTGCAGCCCTAGTGTGCTTTGCCCCAGATTGTGTCTGTGAACCACATGGTGCCCGTTTGCCCCTTCAGGGAGTACTGAAGGGTGTATGCTGCGGGGACCTTTTCTGTGTGCTGATCACTCTGCTGGGCAGCTGATCTCCCAACCGGGTTGGTGCACACAAGGCTAGCCTAGTTGCTCAGGCCCTGAGTCTAGGCAAAAGCCTGGGAGGTCAAGGTCTGAGCAAAGTTCCCCTCGGGCTATGACTGTTAATTGGGTCTGTCAGGTGGCCAGGATGGCATGTGGGCATGCATGCTCCCTAAAAGTGCCAGGAGAGTCTGCTGGGCTAACAACCTCCTGGCCAGGTTGACACACAGATGGTCCACCGAGCAACCCAGTTCTTGGGGTCAGTCCAGGGCCTGTTGGGGCCTAGACCCCTGCTATGTTAGCCTCAGGCTATGCCTGTTGGCCGGCTTTGCCTGCTAGAGCTCTCTGGCATCCTGTAGGCAAAATGGTGGTGCGCGCTGGGCCGGGGCAAAAAACCTCCTGGCTGGGTTGGCAACCCGATGCCCACCCCCCCACCCCCACCCCCCCCCCCCCGAACAGCCCAGGGCCTTGGTGCAGGACAAAGCCCCTTGAGCTTAAGACTCCCACGATGTTGGCCTCGGGTTATGTTTGAGTACCTCAGTCTGTCTGATCTCTCTGGAGTCCGAGAACCAAGATGCAGGCGAGTCTCGTGACTGGCGGGAGGCAGAGTTCTGAAGTGGCTTCTGTGCAGTGAAAGGCACCGTAAATCCACCGCTGCTTGCAGCCCGGCTGGCCAGCGATGGCCAGTGGTCGTGGGCACAGGGCCTGCCTGGACCCCGTCACCTTGGATCCACTGCTGATGGCCCTTCAGCTGGACCAGCCACTGCTGCTCCCGCAGCTGCCGCTGCCGCCTCCCCACATTGCCCTTTCAATGTAAGTATATTTTCATTGTTTTATGGAGAAGGAAGTAGAAGCTAGAAGAGCAAAATAACTGGTCCAATGTCACACAGACAGATGGCAATGAATTAGAAAATTTTGTCTGTATCATTGTAATTTCTATAGCTTTTCCATTATTATTTTTTTGGTGTTTTCCACCAACTTTTGGCAACTTTAGATCTTATTAATAGTGTTACAAATAAGAAGTATAGTTTTAGATACCTGCAAAGTCTATGAAGGAAATAAAACAGTGCTATGCTAAAAGAATACTGAGAGTATATATAGGATTTGATATGATAGAAGCAGGACGAGGGGGATGGGATAGGGAGTCTGGGAGGGGGGATCAGGAAAGAGGATAACATTTGAAATGTAAACATATAAAATGACTAAGCATAAAAATGCATAATTAGGGGTTTTAATTTTAGATGGTACTAGAAAAGCATCAGGAGACTTTGTGAAGAAGAACTACCATTTAACTCACATTGAAAACTAAAGTTGGCTGGAACCAATCCTCTGCCAATGATCTCCATACCTAATAGTGCCAGGAGACATCAAGCTTCCAGGAGTGTGAACAAGCCTGTGAGTGCAGGTAGGGTAACCATTGGTGCTCAGAGGAACCCACCTGGAACTCTCAGGACAAATGAACCGAGGAGCTGCCTGAGACAGGAGCCTTCCCATTTCCATCTGCACCCAGAGCTGATCCTGGGCCACAGAGCTACATACACAAATACCACCAGGAGAGAGCTCGTCTCCACAGAGGGCTTATATACCTGTGAGCACAGGAAAGACCACAACTTCTCTTCAAATTCCTGGCCCAAGAGGGACCTGCTCATAGCCATCAGGACAAAGGAACAAAGGACCAGCTAGGGAAAGAATCCTTCTGGTTTCTGTCCACACTCCAGAGCTGACCCTGTGCTACAGCTCTCCATACCTAAATTGCTCCAGGAAAGAACTGGTCTTCCAGGACTACTAACACACACCCTTGGAGGACAGACAAGCCACAGTCAGAGACAACAAGTTCAGTTAACACCAGAGATAAACAGATGGTGAAAGGCAAGCACAAGAATATAAACAATGGAAACCAAGGATACTTGGTATCATCAGAATCCAGTTCTCCCACCACAGTGAGCTCTGGTTACTGCCAACACACCAGAAAAGCAAGACTCTGATTTAAAATCACATATCATGATGATGATAGAGGACGTTAAGAAAGACATAAATAGCGCTCTTAAAAAAATAAATAATTTAACGCAGGTAAACAGGTAGAAGACCTTAACGAGACAAAAATCCTTGAAAGAATTACAGGAAAACACAAACAAACAGGTGAAGTAACTGAACAAAACTATCCAGGATCTAAAAATGGAAATAGAAAGAATAGAGGAATCATAAAGGGAGACAGCACAGGAGATAGAAAGCCTTGGAAAGAGATCAGGAGTTATAGATGCAAGTATCACCAACAAAATACAAGAGATAGAAGAGAGAATCTCAGGTGCAGAAGATACCATAGCAAACATTGACACAACAGTCAAAGAAAATGCACAATGCAAAAAGCTCCTAACCCAACATATCCAGGAAATCTAGGACACAATGAGAAGACCAAACTTAAGGATAATAGGTATAGAAGAAAGTGAAGATTTTCAACTTAAAGGACCAGTAAACATCTTCAACAAAATCATAGGAACAACGTCCCTATCCTAAAGAAAAAGATGCCCATGAACATACAAGAAGCCTACATAACTCCAAATAGATTATACAAGAAAAGAAATTCCTCCTGTCACATAATAATCAAAACACCAAATGTACTAAACAAAGATTATTGAAAGCTGTAAAGAAAAAAGGTCAAGTAACATATAAAAGCAGACCTATCAGAACTACACCAGACTTCTCACCAGAAAGAATGAAAACTAGAAGATCCAGGGCAAATCTCATACAGACCCTAAGGGAACACAAATGCCAGTACAGACTACTGTACCCAGCCAAAGTCTCAATCACCATAGATGGAGAAACCAAGATATTCAGTGATAAAAACAAATTTACACCATATCTTTCCACAAATCCAGCCCTACAAAGGATAATAGATGGAAAACACCATCAAAGGAGAAAGCAAGAAAGTAATTTTTCAGCAAATCCAAAAGAATATAGCAATATATACATAAAAAGAATGTCAAAAATAACAGGAACAACAATCACTATTCCTGAATATCTCTTAACATCAATGGACTTAATATCCCAATGAAAAGAAATAGACTAACAGACTGGATATATAAACAGGACCAGCATTTTGCTGAATATAGGAAACACACCTCAGCATCCAAGACAAACACTGCCTCAGAGTAAAGGACTGGAAAAAAAATTCCAAGCAAATGGTCCCAAGAAACAAGCTGGAGTAGCCATTCTAATATCAAATAAAATCAACTTTCAACAAAAAGTTATCAAAAAGTATAAGGAAGGACACTACATACTCAAAAGTGAAAAAAAAATCTACGAAGAATTGTCTATTATGAATATCTATGCTCCAAATGCAAGGACACCCACATTCATAAAAGAAACTTTACTAAGGCTCAAAGCACACATTGCACCTCACACAATAATAATGGGAGATTTCAATACCCGACTCTCATCACTAGACAGATCATGGAAACAGAAACTCAACAGAGACACTTTGAAACAAACAGAAGTTATGGACCAAATGGATTTAACAGAAATTTATAGAACATTTCATCCTAAATCAAAATAGTATACCTACTTCTCAGCACCTCATGGTACCTTCTTCAAAATGGACCATAAAATAAGTCACAAAACAGACCTCAACAGATGTAAGATTGAAATTATCCTATGTATCCTCTCAGATCACTACAGATTAAGGATGGTCTTCAATACCAACAAGAACAACATGCACATGGAAGCTGAACAACACCCTACTCAATAATATCTTGGCCAAGGAAGAAATAGAAAAAGAAATTAAAAACTTTTTAGAATTTAGTGAAAATGAAAGTACAATTCTGAGTGCCTCCAAAAGGAAACTGGAGCATACACTATGCTTTGACATCACTGCTTAAAACTTGAGAACAAAAAGAAGCAAATAGAGCCAAGAGGAGTAGACTGCAGGACATAATCAAACTCAGGGCTGAAATCAACCAAATAGAAACAAAAACTATACAAGAAAATCAACCAAACCAGGAGTTCATTCTTTGAGAAAAACAATAAGAGAGCTAAATCCTTAGCTAAGCTAACCAGAGGGTAGAGAGACAAATCAACAAAATCAGAAATGAAAAGAGAGAAATAGCAACAGATACTGAGGAAACCCAAAAAAAATCATCAGATCCTACTACAAAAGCCTATAATAAAAAACACTGGAAAATCTAGATGAAATGGACAATTTTCTTGAGAGAATACACATACCAAAGTTAAACCAGGATCGGTTAAATGATCTACACAGTCCCATAACCCCTAATGCAAAAATACAAGCAGTCATCAATAATCTCCAAACCAAGAAAAGCCCAGAACCAGATGGGTGTAGTGCTCAGTTCTATCAGACCTTCAATGAAGACCTAATAACAATACTCTCCAAACCATTCCACAAATTAGAAACAGAAGGAACACTACCCAATTTGTTCTATAAAGCCACAATTACTCTAATACCTAAACCACACAAAGCCCCAACAAAGAAAGAGAACTTTAGACCAATTTCCCTTATGAATATTGATGCAAAAATACTCAATAAAATTCTTGCCAACCGAATCCAAGAAGAACACATCAAAATGATCATTCACCATGATCAAGTAGGCTTCATCCCAGGGATGCAGGGATGGTTCAATATATGAGAATCCATTAATATAATCCGCTACATAAACAAACTCAAAGAAAAAAAAAACACATGATCATTTCATTATATGCTGAGAAAGCATTTGACAAAATCCAATATTCATGCCTAAAGTGTTGGAAAGAACAGGAATTCAAGGCCCATACCTAAACATAGTAAAAGCAATATACAGCAAACCAGTAGCCAACATCAAACTAAATGGAGAGAAACCTGAAGCAATCCCACTAAAATCAGGGACTAGAGAAGGCTTCCCACTCTCTCCCTATCTATTCAATACAGTACTGGAAGTCCTAGCCAGAACAATTAGACAACAAAAGGAGGTCAAAGGGATACAAATTGATCCTTTTCAAGCAAGTGAAAAATCTGTATGAAAACAACTTCAAGTCTCTGAAGAAAAAAATCAAAGAAGATCTCAGAATTATTCCATTTTTTAAGGAAAGAAATACTACAATATGCTATCATGTGGGTAAATTTTAAGGACACCATGTTAGGTGAAATAAGGCCATTCTTCAAATACAAATAATGTATGGTTCCTGATGTGATGTATCTAAAACAGTCAAATTCACAACTACAGAGAACTGGATAGTCATTTTCAGGAACCAGACTTGGAATGAGGTGTTATTTAATGAGTACACTTTATTTTCACAAGATGAAATTATGGAGAGTTTAGGCAAGGCTGGTTAATGGATGGGGTCATCCACCCTTCTCAAAAAATGTAACCCAGGATTGCTCCTATCTAAAGGAAATACAGAGACAAAGAGTGGAGCAGAAACTGAAGGAAAGGCCATCCAGAGATTGCCCCACTTGAGGATTCATCCCATATGCAACCACCAAACCCAGACACTATTGCTGATGCCAAGAAGTGCTTGCTGGCAGGAGCCTGATATAGCTGTCTCCTGAGAAGCTCTGCCAGAGCCTGACAAATACAGATGAGGATGCTCTCAGCCAACCATTGGACTGAGCACCAGGACCCCAATGGAGGAGTTAGAGGAAGGCCTGAAGGAGTTTGCAAGCCATAGGAAGAACAACTATATCAACTAACCGGACGCCCAAGGGCTCCCAGGAACTAAACCACCAACCAAAGAGTACACATGGAGGGATGCACAGCTCCAGCTGCATATGTAGCAGAGGATGGCCTTGTCTGGCATCAATGAGACAGGAGACCCTTGGTCCTGTGAAGGCTGATGCCCTGCATAGGGGAATGAAAGGGTGGTGAGGCAGGAGTGGATGGGTGGATAGGGGAGCACCCTCATAGATGCAGGGAGGAGGATAGGTGGGATAGCATGGTTGCAGAGGGGAATCTGGGAAAAAGGGATAACATCTGAAATGTACAAAATAAACAATAACAAATTAAAAAAAACAGTGCTGGAGTTTTGCACATGTACTTAACACTTTCCAATTGCTAAAGTTGTAAATATGATGCTCTGTTTATTTTACTACAATTAATAATGAAATAAATAATTCATACTTTACTATAAATTTCTATTGTATAAACACAGCATTTATTCTGGACAGCTGTATGGTATAATGTTATCCATGCTAAGAAAAACCATTAAATAAACTAAGTGTGTACCTTAAAATTATGCTGCAAATTTAACTTTTGGCATTTTCTCTTTAATGTATCCAGAAGAATAAAATCAACTAGATTTCTTTAGACATTTTTTTAAGAGTCCCTAATTCTATTCAACCCCTTTCAATCACCTTTCCCTTTTCTTAAACACCATTCAAGTTACTCAGCCTTCTGGCATTGTGACTCCACATCTCTCCCCAGAGCCTTCAACTTGGCAGTTCTTACTTCAGGAACTTCTATCATCTCTACCTCCCACTCTGATTTGAACCTGCACTTAACTCCCTGAGACAGAACTGCAGATCAGGGAAGCTGCCACTAGCTGCACACAATTGGAGAATTTCCAGCCCTGCAAGCCAGGAATTGGTATGGCATATTCTAGAACTTGCATGAGGAACACTATATTAGACAGCAGCAATCTTCTCTGGAAGTGGTGTATACCTAGAATCCCAGCACTCTTAGAGCAGAGGCCAAGGCCTAGGCAGGTCGATCACAAATATCAAGACAGCTTGAGCTACACAGTGAAATTTAGTCTTAAAGGGGTGTAGAGTTAAATACACAAGAAGAGGAGGCAGGAGGATAGCCATTTCAAGGTCACTTTGTGCGACATAGGGGGTACCAAATCTGTTTTAGCTACATAGTGACCCTTTCTAAAATGAAAACAAATACAATCAAGCAAAAAAAAATCACCAAGGGTTGACGAGGTAGCTCCTCAGAAGAGAGGCTTTACTGTATTGTATAAAGACACTGAATTCTTCCCAAGAACTGAAAACAAAGGTAGTAAAACTTGTAGAACAGATATTTACAAGATCTTGAAATCAAAGTTTTAAAAAGTGTCTCCAAAGTAAGGAAGAGAATGTTCATCAGAGTTGGCAAAAGCTCTTACTAAACATTCTTGAGTCAGATCCCATTGTCCAAATCACAACTGTAGTTACTAATAAGATATCACGTAGTCCACAAATAGTTAGACAATTGATTGTATCAATGCTGGACCTCTAAGAAACACAAGTTCTCAGAAGCAATGGAAGGCAGATTAGTCAGAAAGTAATTCCAGACATATACTTAGGTAAGCTATTAGCTTTGCAGAGAAAAGCCTTGAGCAAGAAACTCAGTCAAGTCAGCCCCACTTAAGCATGGTGTATTAACTTGCCCTGTGGCTGGTGATTTCATGCATGTCTCTAGCTAATGGTATTTGGAAGCAGCCCTCTCTCTCTCTCTCTCTCTCTCTCTCACACACACACACACACACACACACACACACACACACACACACACACACACCATTATTAGGCCACAAACCAGTTTTCAGGAAGTAAAACCTTACAACCACAAAGGACCTGTTTCTTCTAAGATACCAGATGTGACATAATACTCTGTCACTACTTTAAATTCTTAATAATTTTTTCTGTAAACATGTGCTTTATAAATGACATCAACAGGACAATACATTATACACATAAACAAGAAATAAAACTTGTATAAGAAAGGAACAAGCACAGTTGGTAGAATGCAACCTAGCATGCACAAGCCCTGATTTTAAGCCCAAGTCACATAAAACCAGGCATAGTGGCACATGCTTGCAAATATTGGCATATAGAGGCTGAAAAGATGACTCAGCAGTTAAGAGTCATCTTGCTGCTTTTTTTTCCCCAAGGGCCTAGGTTTTATTCCCAGCATCCACATGTTGGCTCATAACAGTCTGTAACTCCATTTCTAGGGTACCTGACATCTTCTTCTGGTCTCTGTGGGTACCAGGCATGCATGTGGTACACAGAAACACTCACAGGCAAAACATTTATACATATAAAATATTTTTAAAATATTGGCATATATGCCATTTATATGTACATATGCAAATTTTTGTTAATTAAATGGTGTTAAACCATACAAACTAATCTTCTTGTTCAACGTATTAGTTTATTTCATATAGCTCTTCATATTACTAAATATATATTATTTTTATTTTAATAAGCAAATTAGTTTGTTGATTCTTCTAAATATAAAAATAATATTACCTCTTATTATGTGGCAAAACTTTTCTGGGGGAATGCAACACACATGTCTACTCACCCCACATAGGGAGTCCATACCTGACCAAGATATGGATACTACCAAAGTCCAACTTGGTGAACCAACAAGTTTTATTGGGTTTGCTTACAGCAGTATGGGTGAAGGGTTACTTACAGGAACAAAAATGACTCAAAGACAGCTGCGTCATCAAGGTCCACCTCAGTATGGGTGACAGGTCACAAAGCCAGGAAGTGGAGCAACTGCACAGCCTGCAGGCAGCTCAACAGATTGGAGTGGATTCTTTCCAAGTGCCTCTGTCTAAACCCCTTCCAGGCAGCTGGTCAAAGTAGTTTTGCTTTTTATTTCCCTGATGACTGAGTATGTTAAACATTTCCGTGTTTCTCACCATTTGAGATTCCTTTGCTGAGAATTCTTTTTTTAGAATCTTTAATTCTCCAAAACACCATTTTTAATTTGATTATTTTGTTTTTTCTGATATCTAGTTTCTTGGGTTCTTTATAGATTTTGGATATTATTTCTCTATTTGATGTGTAGCTGAAAAATCGTTTCGCTATCTGTAGGCTGCTGCTGCTGAACTGTGTCTTTTGCATTACAGAAGCTTCTCAGTTTCATGATGTCTTATTTATTAATTGTTGTTCTTAGTGTTCCTGTTCAGAAAGTTGTCTTCTGTGCCCATGTAGTTTTTATCACTACTGCTCTGTATAGCTTGAGGTCAGGGATGGTGATTACCCCAGAAGTTCTTATATTTTTGAGAATAGTTTTCGATATCCTGGGTTTCTTTCCATATTCTGAGATCTTCTTCAATTTCCTTCTTCAAAGGCTTGAAGTTCTTGTTATACAGGTCTTTTACTTGCTTGGTTGGAGTTACACCAAGGTATTCTGTACTGTTTGTGGCTATTGTGAAGGGTGTTGTTTTCCTTTATTTCCTTCTCAGCCCATTAATCATATGTATACAGGAGGGCTACTAATAGTTTTATTTTAATTTGTATGCTGCCACTAGGCACAGGAGTTTATCAGTTGTAGGAGTTCCCTGGTAGAACTTTTGGAGTCACTTATGTATACTATCATATCAAGTGCAAATAGTGATAATTTGACTTCTTCCTTTCCAAATTGTATCTCTTTGATTTCCTTTAGTTGTTTTACTTGTTCCTCCTAGAACTTCAAGTACTATATTGAATAGATATGGAGAGAGTGGACAGCCTTATCTTGTTCCTGATTTTAGTGAAATTATTTTGACTTTCTCCACATTTAATTTGATGTTGACTATCAGCTTGCTGTAAATTGTCTTTATGATTGTTTAAATATGTCACTTCTATACCTGATTTCTCTAAGACTTTTGTCATGAAGGGGTGTTAGATTTTTGTCAAAGGGTTTTTTGGCAAATGAAGAGGAAACTTAATGGTTCTTTGTAAAGTTGGTAGTGTTGGATGGTGTGTTGCCTGGACAAACACATGAAGGAGTCTTTTCAGGAAGTGGGCAAAGGTGAAAGGCTAAGGCAGACTCATGAAGGAACATTTTGCTGAAGCAGACACAGGGAGAAAGATTGTGCTGCTAAAGCAAGCACATGAAAGGACACTGATGAAGGATCCTTTGCTAACAAGACTCATATTGACCTGCATTTCACTGTATAGTTGAGCTCTATTTGTCAGGAACCCATAGAAAGAAATGCATAAAAAAACTTCTGGTAGTGCTCTGCAGCTTCCTGACACCTCCTCAGATTTAGACTGACTGACAGAGTGATGTCAGCTGAGCCAGATACTGAGGCTAGTTGTACTGAGGTAAGACCCGTGCTGTTCAGAAGAATCCACAGACAGTGACTGAGGCTGAGCTTGGCTTGCTGATACAGCTAGCTGTGCAACACTTAGTTTCCAGGCTTTGCTGATCTTAGCTTCCTGAGAGAGGCACAGCCCAAAACTCCTGGCATTCCTGCTGCTCCATCCTGCTGAGTCCTGCACGCCTAGGCTGAGGCCTGGCTGTCTCTACCAAGTAGTGCCACCACTGCTAAATCATGTTTGCTATCCTGACTGTACAGAACCAGACTGCTAGTGCATCCATGAAATATTTGCAAGTGGATCAAGCTACATCTGACTGCTAACCTGTGAAGTGACCTATTTCCAGACAACACAGACAGGAGTTGCTCCAAAGAACCTTTCTAAATTGGTCCACTTCCTCCATATCCTTTCTTTTCCATCACCTCTGGTGGGTTGTGGGCTACAAAGAAGTTAAAAATATTTAAGAACCATCATTAAAAATAAAATTACAGGCATCCAATGAGATGATCATGTGGGTTTTTTCAGTTTATTTATATAGTAGATTACATTTATTGATTTTCACAAGTTCAACCATCTTTGAGTACCTGTAATGAAGCCCTTGATAATTGGTAGGTGATATTTTTTATGTTCTTGGATTTAATTTGCAAGTATTTTATTATATATTTCTACATTTATGTTCATAAGGGAAATTGATATGTAGTTATCTTTCTTTGTTGAAACATTACATGGTTTGGGTATCATGGTAACTGTCTCCACATAAAATAAATTGGGCAGAATTCTCTGTGTTTCTATTTTGTAGAATAATTTTAGTATTGGTGTTAACTCTTCTTTAATATTTTGGTAAAATTCTCTGCTAAAACTGTCTAACCCTGGGATATTTTGCTTGGGAGACTTTTGATGACTGATTCTATTTCACTAGAGGTTATAGGTATATTTAAATGGTTCATCTGGTTTAGATATAACTTTGGTAAGTGGTACCTATTAAGAAAATTATCCATTCCTTTTGAGATTTTCAAATTTGGTTGAATACACATTGTTAAACTATACTCTTATGAATCTCTGTATTTTCTTTGTGTCGCTTGCTGTGTCCCTTATTTTGTTTCTGATATTGTTAATTTGGATATTCTATGCCTCTTAGTTTAGATAAGATTTTGTCTATTTTATTTCCTCAAAGGGCCAACTCTTTCTTTCACTGATTCTTTGTACACTTCTGTTTCTACGTTATTAATTTCAGCTTTCAGTTTGATTATATATTGCAATCTACTTCTCTTGACTATCCTTCTGGATATTTTTTTGTTTTAGAGCTTTCAGGAATGTTGTTAAATTGCAAGTATTTTTTTTTCAGGCACTTAGTGCTATGAACTATCCTCTAATAACAGTTTTTATCATTTCCCATAATTTGGAGTTTGTTTTGCATTAAATTTAATTGAATTCTAGGAAGTTATTAGTTTATTTCTATCTTGACTGAGTAGTCATTCAGAAGGTCATTGTCCAGTTTCCATGAATTTGTAGGCTATTGTTTCTATTGTTATTGATATCTGGCTTTAAACCATAGTGGTCTAATAGGATTCAGAGAGATACCTAAATTTTCTTGTATCTATTAAGACTTGCTTTATGCCTGAATATATACCAATTTTGGAGAAGGTTCTGTAAATATCTTTTGTGTTTGGGTAAAATGTTCTGTAAATATCAGTTAGGACCTTTTGGTCTATAACGTCTGTTAGTTCCAGTATTTCTGTTTAGTTTTTGTCTGGATGATGTGCCCTTTGGTGAGAGTAGAGTGCTGAAGTCTCACACTATCAGTATGTGAGAGTTAATCTGTGATTTAAGCTGTAGTTATGTTTCTTTTACAAAAGATGGTGGCCTTCTGTTTGGGGCATACATGATAAGAGTTGAAATGTCATCTGGTGAATACTTTCTTTAATGAGTATGTAGTATCCTTCCTCATCTCTTTTAAACAAATTTGGTTTGAGGTCTATTTTGCTAGATATTAAATTGGTTACACTATCTTGCTTCTTTGATCCATTTGATTAGAATATGTTTTTCCAACCCTTTATCCCAGGCGATGTTTAACCTTAATGTTGAGGTATGCTTTTGTATGCAGCAAAAGGATGGTTCCTGTTTTTCTGTCCATTGTGTTAGTCTGTGTCTTTTTTATTGTAGAATTAAGATTATTGCTATTTAGAGGAACAGCAGGTCTCAGTAACAAGGTGGTGGGCACTTCTATACAAACCTTGGTAAACATCTAGTGGGGCCTGCACAGCTGTGGAGGTAATTTCCACAAGAGAGCCAAACTGAAGCCTGACTGAGAGCCTAGTGATTGGTGATACAGACAATGACAGCCAATCAGAAATTGCCACTTGGATGACACACTTGCTTGGAACTAATGGGACACAGGTGGAGGGTATAAAGGGCACTCACTTACAGAGAATAAACAGGCTTGCTGACTCATTCTAACTTGCTCCCAGTATCTGAGCTTTTGATTCTGCACCTTTGCACCCACTGCCCACAAGGGGACTCTAGGCAAGAAGGAGGACCCAGGCAATAAGATATCAATGATTAATGATGGTTAATTACTATTATTTTGTTGTTATTGTTGTTGATGGAGGTGGTAGTGGTGATGGTGGTGGTATGTTTCTCTCTCTCTCTCTCTCTCTGTGTGTGTGTGTGGGTGTGTGTGTGTGTGTGTGTGAGAGAGAGAGAGAGAGAGAGAGAGAGAGAGAGAGAGAGAGAACGTTTTGTTTTACTTTCTCTGTTTTGTAGGTGTAGTTACCATTTTGGGTTGGAGTTTTCCTTCTAACTCCTTCTGTAGGTCTGCATTTGTCAATATTGTTTAAGTTTGACTTCATCATAAAGTATCTTGTTTTCTCCATCTATGGTGATTGAAAGTTTTGTTGGATATACTAATCTGGACTGGTATCTGTGGTTTCATAGAGTCTGCAGCACATCTGTCCAAGATTTTCTGGCTTTTAGAGTATCCATTGAGAAGTCGGGTGTAGTTCTAGTCAGTCTGCCTTTATATGTTGGTCTTTTTTCCTTAAAGCTTTTAATATTTTTTTTTACTCTGTATGTCCAGTGTTTTGATTATTATGTGGCATGTAATAATCAAATAGCCTGCTTTTCTCATTAAATTTATTTGTTTTTCTGTGTTCTTCTTGATAGGCATCACTTTATTTAGATTACAAAAATTTTTTTTCTATGAGTTTGTTCACAATGTTCCCTGGGCCTTTGAGATGGGATTCTTATCCTTCCTTTATTCCTATTATACTTAGGTTTGTTTTTAATAGTGTTCCAGATTTCCTGGATGCTTTATGTCAGAAATTTGTAAGAGTTAACATTTTCTTTGACTGATGTTTCCATTTCTTCTATCATACCTTCAATGCCTGAGATTCTGTCTTCCATCTCTTGTATTCTATTGAAGAAGCTTGCCTCTGTAGATCCCTTTCCCATTCCTAAAGTTTTCATTTCTAGAATTCCCTCAGCCTGTTTTCTTTACTGCTTCTTTGTTTTTCATTTTTAGTGCTTGAACAGTTTTGTTTCCTTTGAGTATTTTTTCTTAACTTTTTAAAAATAACTGCTTGTTAGTGTTCTTTGGAGCTGGTTCCTTGAGAAAATCAACAAGGTAGGTAAACCCTTTGCCAGACTAACTAGAGGGCACAAAGACAGTACCAAAACTAATAAAATCAGAAATGAAAAGGGAGACATAACAACAGAAAACGTGGAAACTCAAAAATTGATCAGATCCTACTACAAAAGCTTATACTCAACAAAATTGGAAAATCTGGATGAAATGGACAATTTTCTAGGCACATACCGGGTGCCAAAGTTAAATCAGGATCAGATAAACCATCTCAATAGTCTCATAACCCCTGAGGAAATAGAAGCAGTCATTAACAGTCTCTCAACCAAAAAAAGTCCAGGACCAGATGGGTTTAGTGGAGAATTCTATCAGATCTTCAAAGAAGACCTAATACCAATACTCTTCAAACTATTCCACAAAATTAAAATACAAAGAACACTACCCAATTCCTTCTGTGAAGCCACAATTACTCTGATACCTAAATCAAACAAATACCCAACAAAGAGAACTCCAGACTAATTCCCCTTATGAACACTGATGCAAAAATACTCAATAAAATTCTTGCTAACTGAATCCAAGAACATATGAAAACAATCATCCATCATGATCAAGTAAGCTTCATCCCAGGGATTCAGCGATCATTCAATATATGAAAATCCATCAATGTAATCCACTACATAAACAAACTCAGAGAAAAAATCCACATGATTATTTCATTAGATTCTGAAAAAGCATTTGACATTATTCAGCATTGCGTTATCTTAAAAGACTTGGAAAGATCAGGAATTCAAGGTCCATACCTAAGCATAGTAAAAGCAATATACAGCAAACTAGGAGCCAACATCAAACTAAATGGAGAGAAACTTGAAGCAATCCCACTAAAATCAGGGACCAGACAAGGCTGCCCACTCTCTCCCTGCCTGTTCAATATAGTATTCATAATCCTAGATAGAGCAATTAGACAACAAAAGGAGGTCAAAGGGACAAAAATTGGAAAGGAATATGTCAAAATATCACAATGTGCAGATGATATGATAGTATCCTTAAATGACCCCCCAAATTCCACCAGAGAACTGCTAATGCTGATAAACAAATTGATCAAAGTGGCTGGATAAAAAAATCAACTCTAACAAATCAGGAGCTTCCCTCTACTCAAAGGATAAATAGACTGTCAAAGAAATTAGGGAAATGACACCCTTCACAATAGACACAAAATATATAAAATACTTTGTTGTGACTCTAACCAAGCAAGTGAAAGATCTGTATGACAAGAACTTCAAGTCTCTGAAGAAAGAAATCGAAGAAGATCTAAGAAGATGGAAAGATTCCCTATGCAAGATTAATTGGCAGGATTAATATAGTAAAAATGGCCATCTTGCCAAAAGCAATCTACATATTAAATACAATCCCCATCAAATTTCCAAATGAATTCTTCATAGAGCTAGACAGAGAAATCCGCAAATTCATTTGGAATAACAAAAACACTCAGGATAGCGAACTATTCTCAAAAATAAAAGAACTTCTGAATGAATCATCATTCCTGACCTCAAGCAGTACTACAGAGCAATAGTGATAAAAACTGCATGGTATTGGGACAGAGACAGGCAGGAAGATCAATGGAATAGAATTGAAGACCTAGAAATGAACCCATACACCTATGGTCATTTGATCTTTGACAAAGGACCTAAAAACATCCAGTAGAAAAAAAGACAGCTTTTTTAACAAACGGTGCTGGATTAACTGATGGTCAACATGTAGAAAAATGCAAATCAACCCATTCATATTCTTGTACAAAGCACAAGTCCAAGTGGATCAAGAACATCCACATAAAACCAGATACACTGAAGCTTATAGGGGAGAAAGTAGGGAAAACCTTGAACACATGGGCACAGGGGAAATTTTCCTGAACAGAACACAAATGTCTTATGCTTGAAGATCAAGAATAGACAAATGGGACCTCATAAAATTGCAAAGCTTCTGTAAGGCAAAGGAAACTTTCAATAGAACAAAATGGAAAGCAACAGATTGGGAAAAGATCTTTACCAATCTCACATCTGACAGAGGGCTAATATTAAATATATACAAAGAGCTCAAAAAGACACTCCAGAGAATCAAATAACCCTATTAAAACTGGGGTACATAGCTAAACAAGGAATTTTCAACTGAGGAATACTGAAGGTCTGAGAATCACCTAAAGAAATGTTCAACAACCTTAGCTATCAGGGAAATGCAAATCAAAACAACCCTGAGATTCCACCTCACTTTAGTCAGAATGGCTAAGATCAAAAACACAGGTGATAGCAAATGCTGCCAAGGAGGTGGAGAAAGAGTAACACTCCTCCATTGCTGGTGGGATTGCAAGCTGGTAAACCACTCTGGAAATCAGTTTGGTGGTTCCTCAGAAAATTTGACATAATACTACCTGAAGACCCACTCCTGGGTATATACCCAGAAGTTTCTCCAGCATGTAATAAGGACACATGCTCCACTACATTCATAGCAGCCTTATTTATAATAGCCAAGAGCTGCAAAGAACACAGCTGTCCTTCAACAAAGGAATGGATACAGAAAATATGCTACATTTACACAATGGAGTACTACTCATCTATTAAAAACAATGAATTCATGAAATTCTTAGGCAAATGCATGGAACTAAAAAATAACAATCATCCTGAGTGAGGTAACACAATTCCAAAAGAACACACAGGGTATACACTCACTGCTAAGTGGATATCAGCCCAAAAGCTCAGAATGAACAAGATAGAGTTCACAGACCACATGAAGTTCAAGAAGTAGGAAGACCAATGTGTGAGTGCTTCAGTTCTTCTGAGAAAGGAAACAAAATACTCAGTTATGGAGATAAAGTGTAGAGCAGAGACTGAAGGGAAGGCCATCAAGAGACTGGTGCCTGGAGATTCATCTTAGAAACAGTTACCAAACCCTGACACTATTTTGAATGCCAAGAAATGCTTGTGGAAAGGAGCTTGATATGGCTGTCTCCTGAGAGGCCCTGCCAGAGCCTTACAAATACACAGACAGATGCTAGCAGCCAATCATTGAACTGAGTGTGGGGTGCCCAATGGAGGAGTTAGAGAAAGGACTAAAAGAGCTGAAGCAGTTTGCATCCTCATAGGAAGAACAACAATATCAACCAACCAAATCCCCCAGAGCTCCCAGGGACTAAGCCATCAACCATGGCTCCAGATGCATTTGTAGCAGAGGAATGCCTTGTCAGGCATCAATGGAAAAGAGGTCCTTGTTCCTATGAAGATTTGATGGATGCCCCAGCGTAGAGAAATCGAGGGAGGGTAGGTGGGAGTAGGTTGGGTGGAGGAACATCCTCATAGAAGCAGGGGGAGGAAAGATGTATTAGGGGTTTTCTGGGAGGGGGGAAACCGGGAAAAGGAATAACATTTGAAATGCAAATAAAGATTCAGTTAAAAAATCATATTTATTTCCTCCAATTGTTCATTAGTGTTTTCCTGGATTTCTTTAAGGGATTTATTATTTTCCTTTTTAAGGACCTTTATCATCTTCTTATAATTGGCTTTACGGTCCTTTTCCTGTGCTTCAGGTATATTGACATATTCAGGGCCTGTGGTAGTAGACTCTGGTGGAGTCATACTATCCTGGATGTTATTGATTATGCTCCTACTCTGGTGTCTAGGCATCTGGATTTGGGGTGATTATAGGTCTAAGAGGTGAATTCTGGGGTTGTCTTTGTTGGTTGGGTGTTTTATTCCTTTCTGTTTCCTCTCCAGATTTTCAGAGAATGTACTGACTGTGTGTTGCCTGTTTTCCTTGCCTGCTCAGCTGGTTTGTTCAAGTGATAGTTCTTGTTGGTGTTGGAGGCTGTGGAAAAGGGAGGCCTACAAGTCACCCTCTGTGGAATCCACAGGAGACATAGACCAGTGGGAAGGGAGACTAGATGGTATTCGTTCTATTGTAGTACTAGGGAGGATACTGAGTATTGGATCTGGTGGAAAAACCTAAATCTGTTACGTGAATTATTAAAAAAGCAGTCCACACTACACCAGTAGTGTATCAGTAGGCAGGCTGGCCTGTTCTCATCTCCGCAGACTCTCTGACCTGGAGCTCTGAAATCTCTCTACCTGGCTAGCTACATTCCCATGGCAGGTTACAGTCCTGCCAGCCCTGCCATCTCTGCCAGCAGCCATGCCAGCCACGCCAGCCATGCCAGCCATGTGCTTCCAAATTCCCATCCCTTTTAGGGGCACACTTTTTTTTTAAAAATGTTTTTTCCTTTTATTGAAAATATATCCTATTCTCATTTAATATATGCTGATATGGCTTCCCCTCTCCCAATTTTTTTCCACTTTTCCTCCCAACCAGATCTAGTCCCTTTCTGTCTCTCAGAAAAATACAGGCTTCTAAGGGACAATAATAAAATATAACAAAATATAATATAATATATAAAATAAAATATAATATAATAAATCCAAAACTATCACATTGGAGTTGGTTAGGACAAACAAAAGGAAAAGAGCCCAAGAGAAGGTATAAGAATCAGAGACCCACTTGTTCAAACACTCAGGGTTCCCACAAAAACAGAAAAGTGGAAGTGATAACATATACACAGAAGACCTTGTGCAGAACCTTGTAGGCCCTGTACATGATGCCTCAGTCTCTGGGCCTTCATACAAACTTTGCACATGTTGATTTAAAGGGCCTTGTTTCCTTGGTGTCCTCCATCCCCTCTGGCTCTATTTTTTTTTTAGATATTTTCTTTATTTACATTTCAAATGTTATCCCCTTTCCTTGCTTCCCCTCAGAAAACCTCTATCCCATCCCCCCTCCCCCTGCTCACTAACCCACCCACTCCTACTTTTCTGTCCTGGTATTCCCCTATACTGAGGCATCCATGCTTCATATGACCAAGGGCCTCTCCTCCCTTTGATGTCCAACAAAGCCATCCTCTGCTACACATGCATCTGGAGCCATGGGTCCCTCCATGTGTACTCTTTGACTGGTGGTTTTGTCCCTGGGAGCTCTGGGGGTACTGGGTGACTCATATTGTTGTTCCTCCTATGGCACGGCAAAACCCTTCAGCTCCTTGGGTCCTTTATCTAGCTCCTCCATTGGGGATCCTATGGTGCACACATTTTGCAAACTCATTCTTTGCTGCTGTACCTTTCTCTTTAGAACCCTGTTGAGTCACTGTGTGAAGAAAACATCACACAATCTTGGTTTGGAATCAATAAGTAATTCAATCGCTGGGCACAGCACCTAGCATCCTGATTTGTAAGCCATTCTAGGTTAAATCTTCTGGTAGCAGATTCCAATGGATCCGCCACCTGAACCAGGGGCCTCTGCTACCTACATTTTGGCCTCCATGCTCCCCTCTACCCTAATCCAAGTCTCCTTTCCTCTTCCACCATCCTTTTTTCTGACCTGGAAATCCTGCCTACTCACCCAGTGATTGTTTCCTTGAAATCATTATTCAATAGGGGAAGGATCACAAGAAGTTACCTGAGTATGTGATTCACTCCTTGTTCCAGGCAGTCCCTCTTAGGGAAGCAGAATTAGTATCAAAATACAAACAGTACTAGGGCTATCCACAGTAATCCTCTATGCCAAGGTAAAGTCTATCCTTGATGTTGAGCTGTGCTTTTGTATGTACACATATTGGATATGTGGTGCCCAAAATCATAGAAAAAAAATCTAATCTAAAGAAAGAGATGCCTATGAAAGTACAAGAAGCATACAGAAACCAAATAGATTCAACAACAAAAAAAGCAGGTCCCTATTCCACATAATAATCAAAACACCAAATATGCAGAATAAAGAAAGAATATTAAAAGCTTCAAGGGAAAACCACCAAGTAACATATAAAGACAAACTAATTAAAATTATACCTGTCTTCTCAATGGATACTCTAAAAGCTAGATTGTCTTGAATAGATATGCTGTAGACTCTAAGAGATCACAAATACAAGCCCAGATTAGTGTATACAGAAATAGTGAGAGAGAAGGTCCATAAGCTACCTATCTGGTCTTCTGGAAGATATGGCCTATGGTTGAGCAGGAGGGTATCCTCTCGCGTTGGACCTGGGATACAGTGATGAAGGAAAAGGGATAGCCAGGAGTGATAGTCTGTAGGATTCACAGGGAGTATGGACAGGGAGGAGGGAAGACTGAAGTTGGTGTTTTGTAGCACTTCTAGGGACATCTTTGAAGATTGGGGCTGGGAAAACAGAGAGAGTGAAAAAATCCACGGGCAGCCTACCTGGTCTTCTGGAAGGCAGGGCCAGTCTCTCATTTTTTCTTAAACAATAGGTCTTGTATGTCATTCTTTTGCCAATTTCTTGCTTTTTAACAACTGAAGTCATTTTATTTTGAACTTATTATAATGTGACCATACTTTCAATGATTTTTTCCCAAATTTTCAGATTTTTAAATATGCTACAATGATTTTTTTGGCTTTATGTGTTTCTGTGATGGTTTATACTTGATCTCTTTCTGGGTTATCTCTTTAAAATAAACTAATTGATGTATAATAGCTAAATTATCATTTACAATGCAAGGAACTGGCTCTAACGCTTTAAGAATTATCTGAACTTAGTAAGAATTGTCTGAACTTATTAAGAATCATTTGCATTTCCTTCTTAGGTAGCCTTCTCTAGTAACCAGAACTATAGTTCACTTATTCCTACACAGATAACAAAATTTCTCTCCTTCTCAAAGTAGAGTTTACCCTCTCAATTTTCTGAATGTACTTATTTGTAGAAAATTTTCAGATTAACAAAATTAAAAATACATTAGAAGATACTTAAAAGATATTAGTGTCACATATAATTTGATGCCTTAGGTTATTATCACATAATTCTCCAAAATGCAATACTAACTTAACCTGTAATTAATGATTGTCCTTGTTCACAGGATTTAAAAAGCTTGCACAAAACTAGGCAAATCTATTTCATATAATATTTTTAGTTTATCTTTCCAAGTTTTTATAATTTATTTTTTGTGAATAATCTATTCATGATCTTTGCCCATCATTATACTATTATTTTGTGTTCTTATTGATTGATAAAAACTCAGTATTTCATAAGCATATGAACACAGCTTTGCCATTTGCTTATTTTACTTGTATTTATATTTGCTTTTCAAATTTTTAAATTTTTGTGAAGTCAAATCTATAATTTTCCCTTCCATTTTTGTTAAAAGAACAATCCATATGCTTCTATGAATATGTGTCTACATGTTATTCTATAACTTAATGGTTTCATCTAAGTATATATTTTAATCTTTATTTTGGTGGAAGATATAAAATAAGGCCCTTTTCTCTAAAATAAGTGGCTCTAATATTCTGGTATCATTTGTAAAGAAGAAAAATATTATGCTTGTAATTTTCTAGAACATTGTGACCTCAGTGTAGTAATCATATGTGGCTATCATAAACTACTATCTCTGATATTATGCCAACTTTAATTAATCTAGATATACTAAAATTTAACTTCCTTGGCCTATAATCTATATTTAAATACTGCTAAGGAGAAAGAGTATTTCCACATATGTCTTGAAGATGTAGAATGCCCTCTGCTCTGTATCACTTGCTCTGATTATATCTCAAACATCAGTAGATGGGATTTCTTACAATTTCTTACCAAAATTTCAGTATTCTTGAATAGCTGTATTATTTGATTGTTTAGAGTATCATCCCTAAATAAAGCCAGAGATGTTCATTTTAGAAAGCCGGGTAATGCAAGCAATCACTGGCAGAAATAATGGCTGAATAAAGAATAAAATATTTTACAGTGGAAATCCCCCTACACTGTTAAGAAAATTAACCAATTACTGGAGAGCCCCTAGTTTTCCACTCTAATATACTTTATAAAGAAGGAAGGCTTGCTTTTCTTTTTTATCTCAAAGATTGACATGCCATACAGAGTATGGAAAACCAAGAAACTTCAAGGTACAATAGGTACAACTATGGTGTAATTTGCAAGCTGGTGGCACATATAACCAACAATATTAACTTCAACAAATATCCCCAAGTTTTAGAAAAACAGGAGACATGACCACTCAAAACAGAAGCAGAGTTTTTGCCAAACTGTCAACCTTAATAAATCATAAATGTTGGTCAGTGAAAAGACTGCCAAAAGTAAAACTATCCTACACTGATATGGTGTGATTGAGCTACTCTAAAGTTCTAGGGAAGAGAATTTTCCAAAATTTGCTGTCATCATAAAGGTCAAATGTTGTGTTAGAAATACAGAGAAGATTTGTGGATTTTTTTCAGAAGGGAATTAGGTCCTAATGTTTGAGGCAACATAAAAGGTTCATTAAATTCTTGTAAATGCTTAAAACAAGAATGAGGAGGAAAAGGAAGAGGGGGAAGAAAAATAAGAAAAAGGAGAAGGAAAAGGAGGAGAAGGAGGAAGAAGAGAAGGAAAAGGAGAAGAAAAAGAAGAAAGAAGAAGAAGAAGAAGAAGAAGAAGAAGAAGAAGAAGAAGAAGAAGAAGAAGAAGAAGAAGAAGAAGAAGAAGAAGAAGAAGAAAGTTTGCACCCTTTCTCTAGCTGCAGGCACACCATGACAATAAACGAAATCTCCACTTACATTTGCTTTTATTCTTTCCTGGCTTACCCTAATATGCCCCTAAGTTATTAAAACCAAACTTCAATTCTATAGAAAGAGCCATTTAATTAAATTTCTTTCAAAATTCATTACCTTACTCTTTAACTTGTTTTTGGCCAAAGTACACAGTCCTGGAATGTACTAGGTAAAGACATATTATTTCAAAGTCCTTTTAACAAGTCCCGTAAGCCCCCTTCTCTCCCCCTGTCCTTCCATCCACCCCTTCCCACTTCCCTGTTCTGGTATTGCCCTATATTGCTACACTGAGTCTTTCCAGAACCAGGGGCTACTCCTCTGTTCTTCTTGTACCTCATTTGATGTGTGGATTATGTTTTGGGTATTCCAGTTTTCTAGGTTAATATCCACTTATTAGTGAGTGCATACCATGATTGATCTTTTGAGACTGGGTTACCTCACTTAGTGTGATGTTCTCCAGCTCCATCCATTTGCCTAAGAATTTCATGAATTCATTGTTTCTAATGGCTGAATAGTACTCCATTGTGTATATATATCACATCTTTTGCATCCATTCATCTGCTAAGGGACACCTGGGTTCTTTCCAGCATCTGACAATTATAAATAGGGCTGCTATGAACATAGTAGAGCATGTATCCTTATTACATGCTGGGGAATCAATCCTCTGGGTATATGCCCAGGAGTGGTATAGCAGGATCTTCTGGAAGTGAGGTGTCCAGTTTTCGGAGGAACCGCCAGACTGATTTCCAGAGTGGTTGTACCAATTTGCAACCCCACCAGCAGTGGAGGAGTGTTCCTCTTTGTCCACACCCTCTCCAACACCTGCTGTCTCCTGAATTTTTAATCTTAGCCATTCTGACTGGTGTAAGGTGAAATCTCAGGGTTGTTTTGATTTGCATTTCCCTAATGACTAATGAAGTTGAGCATTTTTTAAGATGCTTCTCCGCCATCCGAAGTTCTTCAGGTGAGAATTCTTTGTTTAACTCTGTTCCCCATTTTTTAATAGGGTTGTTCGGTTTTCTGGAGTCTAACTTCTTGAGTTCTTTATATATATTGGATATTAGCCCTCTATCTGATGTAGGATTGGTGAAGATCTTTTCCCAATTTGTTGGTTGCCGATTTGTCCTCTTGATGATGTCCTTTGCCTTACAGAAACTTTGTAATTTTATGAGGTCCCATTTGTCAATTCTTGCTCTTAGAGCATACGCTATTGGTGTTTTGTTCAGAAACTTTCTCCCTGTACCGATGTCCTCAAGGGTCTTCCCCAGTTTCTTTTCTATTAGCTTCAGAGGGTCTGGCTTTATGTGGAAGTCCTTGATCCATTTGGATTTGAGCTTAGTACAAGGAGACAAGGATGGATCAATTTGCATTCTTCTGCATGCTGACCTCCAGTTGAACCAGCACCATTTGTTGAAAAGGCTATCTTTTTTCCATTGGATGTTTTCAGCCTCTTTGTCGAGGATCAAGTGGCCATAGGTGTGTGGGTTCATTTCTGGATCTTCAATCCTGTTCCATTGATCCTCCTGCCTGTCACTGTACCAATACCATGCAGTTTTTAACACTATTGCTCTGTAGTATTGCTTTAGGTCAGGGATACTGATTCCCCCAGACTTTCTTTTGTTGCTGAGAATAGTTTTAGCTATTCTGGGTTTTTTGTGATTCCAGATGAATTTGATAATTGCTCTTTCTAACTCTGTGAAGAATTGAGTTGGGATTTTGATGGGTATTGCATTGAATCTGTAGATTGCTTTTGACAAAATGGCCATTTTAACTATATTGATTCTACTGATCCATGAGCATGGGAGGTTTTCCCATTTTTTGAGGTCTTCTTCCATTTCCTTCTTCAGAGTCTTGAAGTTCTTGTCATACAGATCTTTCACATGTTTGGTAAGAGTCACCCCAAGATACTTTGTACTGTTTGTGGCTATTGTGAAGGGGGTCATTTCCCTAATTTCTTTCTCAGCCTGCTTATCCTTTGAGTATAGGAAGGCAACTGATTTGCCTAGTTGATTTTATAACCTGCCACTTTGCTGAGGTTGTTTATCAGCTGTAGGAGTTCTCTAGTGGAGTTTTTTGGGTCACTTAGGTAGACTATCATGTCATCTGCAAATAATGATAGTTTGACTTCTTCCTTTCCAATTTGTATCCCTTTGACCTCCTTATGTTGCCGAATTGCCTGAGCTAGTACTTCAAGTACAGTATTGAAAAGATAAGGAGAAAGGGGGCAGCCCTGTCTAGTCCCTGATTTTAGTGGGATTGCTTCAAGATTCTCTCCATTTAGTTTGATGCTGGCTACCGGTTTGCTGTATATTGCTTTTACTATGTTTAGGTATGGGCCTTGAATTTCTGTTCTCTCCAAGACTTTAAGCATGAAAGGATGCTGAATTTTGTCAAATGCTTTTTCAGCATCCAATGAAATGACCATGTGGTTTTTTTCTTTGAGTTTGTTTATGTAGTGGATTGCATTGATGGATTTCCGTATATTGAACCAACCCTGCATTCCCGGGATAAAGCCTACTTGATCATGGTGGATGATCGTTTTGATGTGTTCTTGGATTCGGTTGGCAAGAATTTTATTGAGTATTTTTGCATCGATGTTCATAAGGGAAATTGGTCTGAAGTTCTCTTTCTTTGTTGGATCTTTGTGTGGTTTTGGTATCAGCGTAATTGTGGCTTCGTAGAAGGAATTGGGTAGTGTTCCTTCTGTTTCTATTTTGCGGAATAATTTGAAGAGTATTGGTGTTAACTCTTCTTTGAAGGTCTGATAGAATTCTGCACTGAAACCATCTGGTCCTGTGCTTTTTTTGGTTGGAAGACTTTCTATGACTCCTTCTATTTCTTTAGGCATTATGGGACTGTTTACATGATCTATTTGGTCCTGATTTAATTTTGGTATTTGGTATCTGTCAAGGAAATTGTCCATTTCCTCCAGATTCTCCAGTTGTGTTGAGTACAGGCTCTTGTAGTAGGATCTGATGATTTTATGGATTTCCTCAGTTTCTGTTTTTATATCTCCCTTTTCATTTCTAAGTTTGTTAATTTGGATACTTTCTCTGTGCCCTTTGGGCAGTCTGGCTAAGGGTTTATCTATCTTGTTGATTTTCTCAAAGAACCAGCTCCTGGTTTTGTTGATTCTTTGTATGGTTCTCTTTGTTTCTACTTGATTGATTTTAGCCCTGAGTTTGATGATTTCCTGCCTTCTACTCCTCCTGGGTGAAATAGCTTCTTTTTGTTCCAGGGCTTTCAGGTGTGTCATTAAGCTGGTAATGTATGCTCTCTCCATTTTTTTTTTTTTTTTTTTTTTTTTTTGGGAGGCACTCAGGGCTATGAGTTTTCCTCTTAGCACTGCTTTCATTGTGTCCCATAGATTTGGGTATGTTGTGTCTTCATTTTTATTGTGTTCTAAAATGTCTTTAATTTCTTTCTTTATTTCTTCCTTGACCAAGGTATCATTGAGTAGAATATTGTTCAGTTTCCACGTTTATGTGGGTTTTCTGTTGTTTTTGTTGCTATTGAAGACCACTTTTACTCCATAGTGATCTGATAGGAGGCATGGGATTAGTTCGATCTTCTTATATTTGTTGATGTCTGTCTTGTGACCAATTATATGGCCGATTTTGGAGAAGGTACCATGAGGTGCTGAGAAAAAGGTATATACTTTTGCTTTAGGATAGAATGTTCTATATATATCTGTTAAATCTAATTGGTCCAAAGCTTCAATTAGTTTCATTGTGTCCCTGTTTAGTTTCTGTTTTCCTGATCGGTCCATTGAGGAAAGTGCAGTGTTGAAGTCACCCACAATTATTGTGTTAGGTACAATGTGTGCTTTGAGTTTAATAAAGTTTCTTTTATGAATGAGGGTGCCCTTGCATTTGGAGCATAGATGTTCAGGATTGAGAGTTCTTCTTGTTGTATTTTTCCTTTGACCAGCAAGAAGTGTCCCTCAGAGTCTCTTTTGATGACTTTGGGTTGAAAGTCAATTTTATCTGATATTAAAATGGCTACTCCAGCTTGTTTCCTGAGACCATTTGCTTGTAAAATTGTCTTCCAGCCTTTTACTCTAAGGTAGTGTTTGTCTTTGACCCTTAGGTGTGTTTCCTCTAAGCAGCAAAATGTAGGGTCCTGTTTACGTATCCAGGCAGTTAGTCTATGTTTTTTTATTGGGGCATTCAGTCCATTGATGTTAAGAGATATTAAGGAATAGTGATTGTTACTTCCTGTCATTTTTGACGTTATTTTTTAAATTTGATTGGTTAACTTCTTTTGGGTTTGATGAAAGGTTACTATGTTGCTTTTTCCAGGGTGAAGTTTCCCTCCTTGTATTGGTGTTTTTCTCCTATTATCCTTTGTAGGGCTGGGTTTGTGGATAGATATTGGGTAAACTTGGTTTTGCCATGGAATATCTTAGTTTCTCCATCTACAGTGATTGAGAGTTTTGCTGGGTATAGTAGTTTTGGCTGGCATTTGTGTTCTCTTAGAGTCTACATGAGATCAGCCCTGGATCTTCTAGCCTTCATAGTCTCAGGTGAAAAGTCTGCTGTGATTCTGATAGGTCTTCCTTTATATGTTACTTGGCCTTTTTCTCTTACTGCCTTTAATATTCTTTCTTTGTTTAGTACATTTGGGGTTTTGATTATTATGTGACGGGAAGTATTTCTGTTCTGGTCCAGTCTGTTTGGAGTTCTGTAGGCTTCTTGTATATTTATGGGCATCTCTCTCTTTAGGTTAGGGAAGTTTTCTTCCATAATTTTATTGAAGATATTTGCTGGCCCTTTAAGTTGTAAATCTTCACTCTCATCTATGCCTATAATCCTTAGGTTTGGTCTTCTCATTGTGTCCTGGATTTCCTGGATATTTTGGGTTACAAGCTTTTTGCATTTTGCATTTTCTTTAACTGTTGAGTCCATGGTTTCTATGGTATCTTCAGCATCTGAGATTCTTTCTTCTATTTCTTGTATTCTGTTGTTGATATTTGCATCTATGTCCCCTGATTTCTTCCCAAGGCTTTCTACCTCCAAAGTTGTCTCCCTTTGAATTTTCTTAGTTGTTTCTACTTCTGATTTTAGATCATGGATGGTTTTGCTTAGCTCCTTCAGTTGCTTGATTGTGCTTTTCTGTAATTCTTTAAGAGATTTTTGTGTTTCCTCTTTCATGACTTCAGCCTGTTGACCAAAGTTCTCCTGTATTTCTTTAAGTGTTTTTTGCGTTTCCTCCTTATTGGATTTTGTATTCTCCTGGATTTCTTTCAATGATTTTTGTGTTTCCCTTGCAAGGGCTTCTAACTTTTGATCCATTTTCTCCTGAATTTCTTTAAGTATGTCCTTCATGTGTTCCTGTACCAGCATCATGACCAGTGATTTTAAATCCAAATCTTGTTTTACTGGTGTGATGGGGTATCCAGGACATGCTGGTAAAGGAGAATTGGGTTCAGGTGTTGCCGTATTGCCTTGATTTCTGTTAGTGATGTTCCTGCGTTTGCCTTTTGCCATCTAGTTCTCACTGGTGTTAGTTGGTCTTGAAAATGCTGGACTCACCAGTGCAAGCTGCCCCTTCCCAGGTGGCCTCTGGTGCACACCTTACATCCTGCACTGCCCGGAGACAGGGTGCTGTTGCCCAGGCTGTTCAGACCCAGAAGCAGACACCTGAAGCCTCCTGCTGGGGCCCACTGGATTCACCGGAGCACACCGACTTCTCCCTGCTGGCCGCCCAGAAGCCCCTCTTGCCTCTTGCAGGACCTGGATATGTGGTGTTGCCGCCCAGGCTGATCTGGATCCAGAAGCAGAGAGGTCTGAGGGCTACTGCCAGAGGCCTCAGGACTGAAGCCTAAGCTCTGTGCCACAGGAGTGAGCTGTGCTATAAGCTCCCAGACTGCCTCTGTGTGCACACCAGGTCTCCTGCACTTCCTGGAGACCGAGTGCTGTGGCCCAGGCTGTTCAGATCCCAAAGCAGGCACCTGAAGGCTCCTGCTGGGGCCCACTGGATTCACCGGAGCACACCGACTTCTCCCCGCTGGCCGCCCAGAAGCCCCTCTTGCCTCTTGCAGGACCTGGAGATGTGGTGTTGCCGCCCAGGCTGATCTCTTAACTTTCTTTGATACACAAGACGCCACCAGCTAAAGATACTATACAAATCAGAAAACTCTATTTTTAACAAACAAGACAAATAGCATTTGTGGAGTTTGTAGAGTTCTACATGTAACATAGGTCACCTGCTTGTTGTTTTAACCTATTATATAACATAAAATGCCAGGGAATCTGAGATACTACCTCACACAAGAGACAACAAGAACTGAAATATAGTATCTATCTAGCATAAGATAGGATTGTAATAGCCAGTTAGATTAGAAAAGTACTAAGTAAAATATGCACAGCAAATGAAAAGGTTATTCTTAATAGAAAAGGAAAAGAAAATGAGAGGATTGATAATCTTCCAAATGGTGTCTTCAATTTGTCTAATGAGAGGTATCCATACATAGGATATATACTTCTACAACAGGCAACTCCCACACTCAGCTGGAAAGGAAAGATATCCCTGCAAATGCTCATTCACATATTCACACTTGTGAAGCATACAACTAGACAAAGGAAGCATAAACTTATAAGATACTTAATAGTGTTTATGTGCCACATACAATTTAAAAGGGTATAGAATCAATGATAAATCAATTGTAGTCCTGTTACAGTATAGTGAAGGTAGACATATTACACACATAATGAAAGTTAATCTGATAACACTATTATGATTTTAAAAGTACAGGAAAGTCCTAGAAGGGAAAATGGCTCATGATGTAGCAGAGGCTGGCCATGAACCTCTTGCTATGAAATGCTGGGATTACATGTATGTGTCACCATGCCTGATTCCCTTAGCAATTTCCAAGTATAAAAAACACTGAATTTATTCCTCCCATTTAACTGAAATTTTATATCCTTCAACTAATTTCTCCCCAGTCTTCCCCCTGACTTAGAGTACATGAGATATTTCAATATGTTAACATAAATCTGTTTCATGAAACCATCAGCCAGCTCTAACATGCCACTCACTGTGTGACAAAGATGAAAATAAGTTATGGTTAGAAATTATTTCTTTCAGAGCCCTTGTTAAAATAGTGCCAGTTTCCAGACCCTCCAGAGCTCCTGGGGACTGGACCACCAACCAAAGAATACACATGGAGGAATCCATGGCTCCGGCCTCATATATGGCAGAGGATGGCCTTGTTGGACATCAGTGGGAGGAGAGGCCCTTGGGCCTGAGGGTGTTCAATAGATGTCTCAGTATAGGGGAATGCTAGGGCAGGGAGGCAGGAGTGAATGAGTGGGTGGGGGATGTGATAGGGTGTTCCAAAGGGGAAACCTGGAAAGGGGAAATGTTTGAAATGCAAATAAAGAAAATATCCAATAAAAAATAGTGCCAGTTTTACCCTTTCTTAACAGAGTAAGATGTGGGGCTAGAGATATGGGTGAGCAGTTAAGAATACCTATTGCTCTTGCAAATGGCCAAATTGAGTTCCTAGCACCCACAATAGTGACTCACAAACACGTGTAACTCTAGCCTCAGAGGATCTGACATCTTCTAGACTCTGAGAACACCTGCATTACCCTCTTCCAACATAAACCCTGACACATTATTTTTTTAAAATAATAAAAATTAATCCTAAAACTATAAAAAGATGAGTGCTTGCTAGTCAATTTTTCAAAAAATGTTTAGTGTGCTAAGGACAGAAGTAAAATGTGGTGTTTTGGGGTTTTGGTTTTTGAGAGAGGGGCTGTCTTTTATGTAACTATTACTGTCCTGAAATCTACTATGTACGTCAAGCTGGCCTACAACTAACAGAGATCTCCCTGCCTCTGCGGCAGAGGTGCTGAGATTAAAGATGTAAGCCACTACACCTGGATATAAAAAAAGATGTTTTAAATGAACAGCAAGATAGTGGTGTGATTATCTTTGCATATGAAGGCATGGGATGTGAAGAGGAATACCTGTATGTCTTCTAGAGTATGGGAAATGTTCTTAGCTGGTGTGATGGATCACATATATAATCTCAGAACTCACACAGGAGGCTGAAGTCATCATGGGTTCCCATCACTTACCTCAAAACACAAGAGAGAGAGAGAGAGAGAGAGAGAGAGAGAGAGAGAGAGAGAGAGAGAGGAGGGGCAGAATGAGCAGTAGAAAGATGCAGAGACAGAAATAGAGAGACATGCTGAGTCATATAGATTTTTAAGCTATATGATGAATACTTTTACCTATGCTTTTTTTTATGACATTTACTTAATAGTTTCATATGTTAAGTAAAGTAAGCAAAAAGAAAGAAAATGTTTACATGGAAAACTGTGCATTAAAATAAAATACAATGGAATACTTTATATAATCTTCTATTAGAAGGGCTTTTCACAGCATGATTCCAAACCCCAAGTCCCTACCCTAAACGGGATAAACTAAATGGGATTTGATAAAAATCAAAATTTAAAATACCTAATGACCAGTACATACTTACAATCCTAGCAATTAAGAGGCTGAGGAGGAACTCAACTTGTAGTATATCCTGGGATACACAGTGAAAACCTGTCTCAAAATAGAATTTTAAAATATTTGCATAAGCAAAATTAAAAGACTACAGAGTAGCAATCCAAGATTTGTATTGCACAAGAAAAAATTGACACTTTAAATACCTGAAGAACCCCCCCCACCTCCTTTCTGTAAATCAATGAGGAAAGGAAGCCCATCAGAAAAAAAATCATTGAAGAATATCAAGTTCTGGAAAGTAACCAAGAGCACTGCAATGCTTTTAATGTTAAGAGGGTTTATGGGAATCCACTGACCAAAAACCAGAGAAGTAGCTCATAACTGGCACTGGGCTCTTTATTTGGTATCTATGGTATTTGGAAGAGGCACTGTCCCATTGGTATATGGTGACTCCATTTAAGCTTTTATATGTGTATGTGTTTGAGAAAGCTTCTATATTACTAGGTTTTCTTATGGTTTCTTCAAGTCTTTGGTATTATTTACCCCTTCTTATCTTCCATACTTTACTCTGCCTTTACATCCATGATTTTAGTTAATCCTTCCTTCCCTTTTCCCTTTCATATTACCTACATTCTATACCTTGTCCCTTGAAGTCCCTTTCCTCGGCACCTTACTAGTTTCCAGACTTACATGCGTACTCCAATATAAACACACATATCTAGAGATTCAAAGCTATCATACACTTATGAGTGAGAACATATGAAATTTTATTTCTTGGTCCAAGCTACCTTACTTGGAATAAGTATATTCAACTCCATCCATTTACCTATGAATTATTTTATAGATGAATAGAATTCCATTGTGTGTATGCACATTTTCGTGATCTATTCAACAGTCCATACATATCTAGAATGTTTCAATTTCCATCATATTTTGAATAGAGTAGTAACAAGCACAGAAGCACACGCACCTTTGTAGTAGAATATAGAATCCTTGAGTATATGCCCAGGAGGAGTGGTGTGGTGGTTTGAATAAGAATGCCTCCATACTCATATATTTGAATGTTTAGTCATCAGGAAGTGGCACTATTTGAGGATGACACAGTGTGGCCTTGTTGAAGTAGATGTGGACTTGCTGAAAGAAGTCTGTTACTAGGATGGACTTTGAAGTTTCAAAAGCCCATGCCACCCCCCCACCACACATAACTATCTATCTATCTATCTATCTATCTATCTATCTATCTATCTATCTATCTACTATCTATATGTTTACTATGTAGCTAATGTAAAGAAATGAGGTCTTTCTTACTATTGGTAGGAGCATAAGTGGAACACTCTTAACAGTGTATGTGTATCTAACAGAGCCTTAAGTGAGTTTTTCTCAATCATGAAATTCCTTTGCTAGAATACTAGTTTTCAGACACACTGGCAAAGATGCACAAAGTAAAACTAAATGGCCATCAAAACAGGACTGATTGTATGTAATATTTACAAAATCACATGTGTACACTTGTTTAAAAATTATAGATAAGCATGGGAAGATGCTTCTGTCCAATTCTTACATTATAATAAAATATTTTGATCAATATTTATGATTTTGTGTATTTAAAATATGCATACATATAAGCATAAAATAATTTAAAGAAACACACTGAACTGTACATTATGGTTATCTCTTTACTTGAAGACAAACAATTATGCATTTAACTTCTATATCATTTAAATCTTTACCATTATGTACCTGCATATTTCTTAGCATGTGCATCTCTGTGAATTTGAGGCTAGCCTGGTCTATAGAGTGAGTTCCAGGACAGCCAGGACCACAGAGAGAAACCCTGTCTCAAAACAAACAAAACAAATCAAAAACAAAAAACCAAACAATCAAACAAAATTTCCCAAACCAACCAAATGAACAGAAGAGTTCAAGATGAAGTTCACTCTGGGCTATATATCCAGCTTGAAGTCATTTTGAAAGTGTAAGACTCTCTCTCTTTCTCTCTCTCTCTCTCTCTCTCTCTCTCTCTCTCTCTCACACACACACACACACACACACACACACACACACACACTCCACATGCATATAAGATAGATGAAAACAGATTGGTAAAACATTATACATAAATAGACATGAATATAGATATACAAATAGACTATGATTTCAACCTTTAAATATACCTCAAATATACCAACTCTTTAAGGACTTACTAGTCACTACCGTATCTCATTTGTGTTGTTACAAGCATCCTACTAATTGGTTTTCATGATTCCATTTCTGCAACAAGATAATCCATAATGCATTTTTCCTCTTTTACCTAATTTTTAGGTTAGCATACATACTAAAGTTTCATCATGGCATCTTTACACAGTGTGTCAGTATATCGTGTTTTCATTCCTTATTTTCCCTGTTGCTCTCTCCTGTATGTAACTTTAATTCTTTTCAAAGCCTACTTTTAATGACGGTTCTTAAATGCTTTAACCTCCCACTACCACCAGAGGTAATGGGAAAGAAAGGATATGGGGGGAAGGGGGGAAGTAGGGCAGGGACACAGAGTGGACCTGTTTAGAAAGGTTCTTTGGAGCAACTCCCATCTGTGTTGTCTGGAAATAGACAGTTCAGTTCACAGGTCAGCAGAGGCAGCCCAATCCACTCGCAAACACTTCATGGATACCCTAGCAGCCCAGTTTGGTAGAGTCATGATAGCAAACACTAATCAGCAGTGGTGGCACTACCTAGCAGAGATAGTCAAGTCTCAGCCTTGACAGGAGTCAGCAGGAAGGACCCTGAGAGATGCTAGGAGTTCTTGACCTGCCTCTCCCAGGGAAGTGAAGATGAGCAAAGATGTGAGACCAACAGTCTGCACAGTTAGTTCTGTAAACAAGCCTAGTTCAGCCCCTGTTACTGTTCGTGGAGTCCTTTTCATACTCCCTGCAAGAATCCTGTGTCTTCCATGGGTCTTGGCTCAGCATGACTTGGCTCAGCACGTGTCTTGCCTCAGCTGGCATCACACTGACAATCAGCCAAAGTCCATGGAAGGGTCAGGAACTGCAGCATACCACCAGAAGTTTTTTGGTAGGTTTCTCTCTATGGAGTGCTGACAGACTGAGCTCAACTATGCAATGTAAGGCAGACTAATACACGAGTGTTTTTAGAGAAGAATCCTTCATACATGCCCTTTCACATGCTTGCTTTAGGAGAATATCCTCTCTCCTGTGTCTGCTTCAGTGAAGCGTTCCTTCATGAGTCTGCCTTAGCCTTTCACCTGTGTCTACTTCAGCTGAAGACTCCTTAATGTGTTTACCCCACAAAACACCATCCAAACGACTTTCCAAAGAACCCTTAAGCTCCCAGTTAACCTGTACACCTCCTTTTCTCTGGCTACTTCTCTCCCTTACCCCAGTTAGTCCCATCTTCTCCTTTCTTATCACATGTATTCCATTATGTTCTCAATATCCTACATCTCTTAAGATACATCGTCAGATTACTTTCTAGTTCTCTCTGTCTCTGTCTCGGTCTCTGTCTCTCTCTTTCTCACACACACACACACACACACACACACACACACACACACACATACACACACACACCTAAAATCATATAAAAAACCATGCACACATAAATAATTTTAAGTCTATATTCTGACATTAAGAATGTATTTGTATTTGTGTTAAGAGTCTGGGTTATTTTACTCATCATACCATTTTCATGTAAACTTGTTTTGATTTTTCTTTATGAGTATATAAAATTCCATATATACTAGGTTGTTTCTATTTCCTGCCTATTGTAAATAGTGTAACAATTGAATATTCCAATATTCAAAGTATTAAAAATGGCCACAACACAGAGGAATGCCTTGTGGGGCATCAGTGGGAGGAGTGGTCCTTGGTCAGGTGAGAGCTCAATAGATGCCCCAACAAAGGGAAATCGAGGGGGGAGGAGGTAGGAGTGGGTCAGGAGGAGGGGGATATACTCCTCGGAGGCAGGGGGTGGGAGGAGGGGTTGGCGGTTTTCAGGGAGGGGGGAAACTGGGAAAGTTTTAGCCTTTGAAATGTAAATGAAGATTATATTCAATAAAAAGGTCCACAACAATATGAATAACCATTTAAAATAGAAATTGGATCTTACCATTTCTCTTCTCAAAACTAGTTAATAATTCTTAATTGTAATTAAGTTCAGTCTCCTTGTCATGATTTTCTAGGTTGTATATGACCTATCCTGTAGCTACTTTTATAACTTTGTCTTGTGTAATACTTTCTCCAATCTGCCTGATCTAGTCATACTGGTTTCCTTTGTTTCTCAGACAAGCCAGATTTGCTTCTTCCTTGAGGTTTATTGCAGTTTCTGTTCCTTTCAGCATACTGTTATTCTTCTGTGCTTCATATAGTTCTCTCTTTTCAGTCAGTCATCTCTTACCTTTAATGCTACCTCAGTAAATAGCAAACTTCTGTGACCTATCAATCAAAGTGATACCCAGTCATTTTCCATTATATCATTCTATTTCACACTCCACATACTAATAAGGAATGCCTTGAATTAGTTTCGCTCATCTCCAGCCAGGAGACTCCTCAAATGTAGTATATCCTGTGTGCTGTGCTAATGTTCAGCAAGTATGCTAATACCTTGTGTATAGCACTGACTCTCAGTAAACATTTTTGTGAATGGAGAGATCACTGGCACCAACACAGCAGTGCTATTCTCAATGTCAAACAGGGTTGGCTGCTTGCAGTTTTGCAATCTGAATGAGTTTACTATGGCAGGTCAGTGTCTACTCTCTTCTTGTGGCTCTTTATACGTAGATCTCAGATATGGCAACTGAGGTGCAGTCTGATGTATGGTTCTCAGAAGCTGAGCCTATGTTCAGTTTTGTTGCTAGTGATATGCTTCCTTGAGCATGCTTACCCCCCACCCTCACTGCCTAGTATTATTGACATCTATAAATCTCTAGGCTCTCTTTTTCTAAAGTAGGAATTATCAAACTTGGCTACATAGAAAGGACTATCTGTGGACATTTAATGAGTAATGATACTGTCCATGTATCAGCCTCAGAGGCTCTTATTAACTAGACATATGCATTCTGAGCATTGGGATCCTTTAAGACTTCACAGTTGACAACCACTGTGTTAGAAAAACTTTTTTTTTACACACGGGTAGTCCATGATTGCTTATCAATAAAGTCCAGGTAAGTCAATTTTAAGTTTTCCCAATTCTGAGTCATCATCAGTAGTAAATTTAGATTTAAGCTTTGATCCTGGGTATATCAAAGTGATTCTAGCTTCTAATACTGAAATAATAAACAATGAAACAATAATATTTTGGTGAAACCCAGGATTTTAAATGCATACCTCTTGAACATTTTATCTGAGACACATTTAAGAAATGCTGTGAGTCTGGGAAATAGCTTAGCAGTTAAGAGCACAAGCTGATCCTGCAGACAACTCGGGTTCAGTCCCAGCACTCATATGACAGCTCACAACTGTCTGTAACTCCAGTTCCAGAAGATCTGAGTCCCAGGTACACATGTAACATACAGATACATACTCAGGCAGAAAAGTCATACACATGGAATAGTAACAATTTTTTAAAAGGAGAAATATCTATGTTTGTTGTCACTAGGTTTTCAGGTAAGGTAAGCAAAAGATGAAGGAATGACTTTGCCAAACTTTCAGAGAATCTGACTACCCAATGTATGGTTCATGTCACATTGATGAGTACAAATCTAAATTTTCTATCTAGTATCTTGCCCACTTTTCAAATCTCCAGCCCTGTATATGCATTCAAGTGATTCCTGCTTCTTCCATTATATCACATTTAAGTAAACAGTAAAGTCAGGCACACGCCTCCCTCACTTAAAATATTTCAGGAGCTCCATAACAAACATGTAAAATGCAAATATTTTCTTAGGTACATTTAACCTCTAGTTCTTAGGAAGGAGGAACAGAAGAAGTTCCAGGCCAGCTCGTCTATTGGCAACCTTGAGGCCAGCCTAGACTACAAAGTAAGATCATGTCTCAAAAAGAAACAGGAAAAATGGGGAGAAAGATTTAGTTCCTGCTTCTCTTGCAAACTAAGATTTAACACTTTCAGACTTTCAGTTCCCCATCTGTATTCTTGCCAGTGCTATTTCCTCTTTTTATAATACTCCCCTATTTTATCCAGTAAGCTACTCAGCATTCAGAGACTCAGCTAAAGTGTTTCCTTCTCTTTCTAGGCAAAAGAAATTTCTCTACCCTCAACCAAAAAACATGTAGTCTGTGGGAAGCACACAGCCTTTAATTCCAGCACTCAGGAAGCAGAGGCAGGGGAATCTCTGTAAGGCCAGCCTGGTCTACAAAGTGAGTTCTAGGACAACCAGGGATATATAATAGAACATGTCTCAAAAGCCAATTTTTAAAAAAAAGAAGAATTTCCTCTGGTGCCACACAGGCTTTTAAGGATTTTAAAGCTCTCCAAGTATACAGTTGCTATCATATACCATAAAGCTACAGTATATTTCAACCATGTCTCATTAGCGTCCACTCTCTTCTAGATTGCCATGCCTTTGGAAAAAAGAAAACATGTCATACTCAATTTTGCAATCCTACTACATGCTGAAAATGAATGAATAGAAAAGAAACCATTTCTATTATTACTTTTGTTATACTATAAACATAGATGTTTTTCTTTTTACCAAAATATGATATAGTATTATTACCTTATGAGACTGGAAGAATTGTCTTACTAATTGAGACTAAATATTTTTACGAATGGGGTAATTGACCATGTGTCCTCACTGAGATCAAACTCAACCTGCTGAAAGATATATCACAGAAATTTGTTTTCTTTAATAATTAATTGTATAACCACCATAGGTAAATTAATAAATCTCTCCAGAAGATATTTATAACTGTAGTTAGTCATATTTCCTGAGGATATATTTACCAGTGGCATGCAGCAGCATTCCAGGGCCTGCCTGCAAGCATGGAATGTAGCAAACCCACCTAACATTTTCTTTTGAAGATAGAACTTGATCCTGGGACCAAGAACTATTTATCCCCAGAGAAGTCTCTCTACATGGATCCATTACACCATCACATTCTTACCAACAGCTGCCAAGCTAAAAAGTCTTGAAGATGGCTCAGCAAGCCCAGCTCAGAAATCTTGAAGATATTTATGGAATTACTGAAGAGTTCAGAGACCCTGGAAATAGAGGGCACCTGTTGCTGTCATTCCACAACAAAGAAGACAACAGAAAACTTGAGCCTTCATCTTAGGAGAGAATGTTTAACCATTCTTTAGAAGTCCCCTGACATGGAGCCATAAGAAAACCCAAGTTGGATCTAGGATATGTGTATTCTTTAACCTGTGCCCCATATTCTGGCAAGGTATCCCGTGAAATGGCCTTCTCAACAAATTCACCTCAATGACCTAGCTCTATATAGCACATTTAAGGTGTGGGACCTTCACATATTTCTGAAAGGACAGGGAGATAAATATTTTATTGGGCTATGAGCTGGCACCAAGTGTCTGGATGCAATGTATAGCTAATTAAAAAAATACAGAAGTCAGAAGTAATTGGTTTCCCTACCTACATAGTCATGAAACAATTTAAAGCTAAAAACACAAGGAAGCTTATGATTGCTGCTGCCTTAATCTAAGAAGAACCATTTAAGATTTTTTTTTTAAATAGCAAATATGCTTTCTATTTTCAGGATTGAGATGGCATGCATTGTAGATGTGAGCACTTGTTCTTTAGTGGAGGATTTTATGAGGTTACAAAAGGAATGAAATGGACCTTTCTGGTTGGACCTTGACTTGTTTTCTCTACCAATGTCCCTCAGGTTATTCCAAAACACATGCAGAAAAAACTGAAAAGAAAATCTAGGAAAGCGGTACATTTACAATGATGGCAGCTCATAATAGACACTGAACAGATAAATTTACAAAGAAGTTCCTTCTAGCACTGAGTGTGGCTATAAAGGGTAACAATATTCCCTACACCCCAAACTCAGCTTTTCTAATTAATCTCCTTCATGTTCTTCCTCTTATTTCCTAGATTATAATATAGGCTTTAACTTCCCCTTTGTTCTCTTAAAGCACACGTTTCTTTATTATCTGTCTTCAACAGACATGTTTTTGGCTTTGGATTGAAACAGGACTGGTTTCCTGACTACCTTTCACCACTTACTTGGCTGGTTTCCCTCTCACTGCTCCTAGAATGTCCTGTTTTCCCCACCTCTGTCCTGCTTGTGATAGAAACCCTGCTCCCACACTGTTCCTGGTCCCTGCTCCCAGGATAATAACAATGCCCAGAACAGACTACAGTTTCCCTCTATTGCCTCTTTCCAGACTCCCTTCCTGGCCCCTATACTTTGTACTAGATCATGTATTCTGTACCCCTACAAGCTTTTTCCAACCCTTGACACTGTCCATACCAAATGTTATATTTCATATTTTTTCCAAAACACTTTTAAATTTTTGATTTGTTTTCTGTGACTGTAGCTTTAGATATCATCCAGTTGTCATGTCAAACTGAATTTTCTCACCTACCTCCAACTTAGTTTTTTGTCCCCATTCAGGAGTTTGTGACACAAATACTCAGAGGAACTATGACTTGCCATCAAGTGTGTGAGTGTGTGTGCATATGTGTGTGTATATGTGTGTGACAGAGAGAGTCTTATATTTTAATATTTTCACTTAAACTTCTTCTTCCAAATTTCAGTCAACTGGAGCAAAGACAGTATTAGTTTACAGATATTTTGGGTGTTTTTGGCTAGAAGCTACAATTCATGGTGTAATGACAAATCCTTAAGTTGTAAAAGTATAACATGGACCTTGGCATAACAACGTGAGGCTATACTCCAAATTAGAAAGGATGAGAAAGGGAGATTGTTTGAGCCTAGTATTTCAGGGTTAAACTGGGAAACATAGCAAGACTACATATTATATTTCTGTGTGTATATTTGTGTGCAAACATTTGCTTTAAATAAACAATATTTAAAGTTTTACTTAATAACTTCTTAAGTAAACACACATTCTCTTTCAGAGGATTTTATAATGCTGATAAAAGTATCTTCTCAAGCAGATAGAATTTGATAGCTCTACACAACATTCAGAACCCCTTCCTTTTAACACTCTTTTCAAGCAAATGTATAGATTGAATACTCCTAAAAGTAAGAGATGTCACTTTATATAGCTTTATTAAGTTTAAGCATTAAGATCTTTACTACAGTCATTAAGCCACATGAAATAACCATATATAATTAGTTCTTTAATTTGGGGACGTAAGAAGAAAGCAAAGTCATCCATTGAAAACAAATGAATCTGAACACTATTGATAAGAACTATATATTACCATGCATGGGGAAGCATGCCTGAAAATGCAGCACTCAGCTCACTGAGGTAGGAAAATAATAAGTTCAAGGCCATCCTGGGCTTTCCAGTGAGCTATGGGCTAGCCTGAGAAACATGGTGAGATCATGACTTGAAAAGAAATGAAGGAAGATAGAAAAAGAAGAGGAGAGGAAAGGAGGGAAGGAGAGAGGGTAGAAAATAAAACAATTTGCCTTCTTGAGCACATGTACACATTTATACATATGCACACATACACATTCTACATAATTTACTGCATTTATTTCAATAAAAGAGAATATAATTTACTATAGTGTGCTTTTATATTAATCTCCAGATCTCCCTAAAGATGTGACCCATATGCATTTTCTGGGGCTCACTGCTTGTTCTTCTCAATTTGCCCTTATTCTTTTGTGATATTTAATTCCTGCTTGTTTCAGAACGCTTATGGGAATCAGGAACCCCAAATACTTGCTTTAATTAATTACTAAAAATTAATTAATTACAACATTAATCTTTGTTGCTTTTACTATACACTACAAACCACTTGATACCTATGAACTAGTTAGTAACAATGAGCAATTTTTCAGTTAATGTATAACCTGAAGGTTCCACAAGTGGTGCTGGAAAAGAAAGGAGATATGATAGCTAATCATGATTGTTGATATGATTAAATATGGAGCCAACTAAAAGACGGCTAAGGGTCTGTAAATGGATTTCCAGGAAGGATTAGCTGAGGAAATTGGCAAGTCCCTCCTGCCAGTCCAGTTCTAAAGAGCTCCATGGAAAAGGTAGGGCTAGTGCTTGCTCCTCACTGGTCAGGGAATCTGGTTTTGCTGTTGCTACCACTTCTGCATCTGCCATCAGAGCCCTGCTTCTTTTACTTTTCGGCCTGTATTGAAGACTAGCATCTAAGAATTGAAACCAGGACTGCTGAACAGTTATTCTGTTTTATAGACTAAGAAAAGGCCAGGCTCTCAGTTACTCTAGCCAGCAGATGACTATTGTTAAACTATCCATCACTATTGTGTAATTATTGTAATAAAACTCCTTTTAAAACTGTGATGGCTATTCTTGGTTGTCAACTTGACGACCTCTAGAATAAATGACAATCCAGAAATGGCACACCTGTGAGATTTTTGGGGAGGGTTAAATCCACTTCTAGTCTAGACCTTTGAGACAGAAAGATACAAGCTTTTGATGCAGATTTTGAGGTGGGAAGCCGCCTCTTTAATCTGGGTCACACCTTCTGCTGGAAGCCCATATGAGGACATGGAAGAAGGAAGCTTTTGATCTTTTCCTGCTTGCTCTTGCCTTGTTAGTAAGTGCATTAGTGCCAATTTCTGTAGGATTTTCAGAATATATTGAAGACAGCTGAGACATTGAGCCTCATGGACTGAGCAAGTTCTGGATTCTTTGACTTTCCATTCATAGCCAGCCATTGTTGAATTAGTTGGATCATAGCCTGCAAGTTATTCTAATAAATACCTTTCATATATATATATATATATATATATATGTATTCCAAGTGATTTATGGCAAGACACAAATATGTGAATAGGGAAGAGAATTTGGGTTGAGATGAACAGGTCTAACTGATTCCACAGTTGTGTTAACTGTAATATTCAAATTTTCTCATATTTAAAAAATAATAAATCTTCAGGACAAATATTATAGAAGGTATACTTAAATATGCATTGCTTGGAAAAATGAATTTGGAGTGTTAGCTGAAAAATTATTACATTTCCCTTGCTACATAGACATATAATAGAATGTCTTCCTCTACAATATCAGAAATCTCCTCTACTATTATATCAATCCAATTCCTATGATAGTGTCAACTAAGGTCCAGCATCTTTTCACATGCTCTTATTAAATATAGCTTGCATCCCAAATTTCTCACATGTAGAACACTAAGATAGAAAACCTATTTGTATTTCTATAGCCTCATTGATTTCTATTCCACAACCAAAATGGTGCCTGCTGAACATCTGTTCACTAAAAAATTTATACCAGAGGAACAATATTTAAGACTCCAATCAAATCATCGAATAACCTTGTCTTGGTCCCCACCCCACATATATGCCCGCGCGTGCCCCCCCCCCCCCCATGATAAAAGAAACTTAAGGAAGGATCTTAATTTTGGCTCACAGTTCAAGTTAAGGTCTATCATGGTACAGAAGCCAAGGCAGCAGCAGCTTAAAGCAGATACCCACATTAAATCTTCAGTCGAGAAGAAGAGAATCATATGCATGCTTGTAGTCTGCTCACTTTCTCCTCTTTATACAATCCAGTATCCTAACCCAAGATTCTACCCACCTTGGGTGGATCTTCATACTTAATTAAGATACCAATGAAGATACTCCCTACAGATAAACCCAGAGGCCTGCCTCCTGGGTGATTCTAGATCTTATCAAGTTGAAAATTAAGATAAGTTATCACAGACTGCCTCTTGTATAAAGTTTTGGCTATAAAGTAGCTCAGTCTGAAACCAATTAAAGCTCTATGCCTACTACAGAGACTAAATATTCTCATTCTACTAGAACAAAAATGGTCTGACACCTCCTACCCAGTGTTTGACCCACTTTTTGTAGTTCTTCAGCTCTTCAGGAACCACTGCTTGAAGTGGAATAGATGTTCTCAACTACAACCACCACCAAGTGTGACTCAGCTGTGCATGGTGACAAAAGCAGACAGGATGAATGAAGCATGAAAAGAGAAAGGCGGCTTTTCAGTCTAAAACTAAGTACTAGCCAGAGAATGGAGGAGGTCTGTGATCAGGGGAGGCTGGAGAAGGCTGATATCCAAAGACTGGGCTTCAAGCATGAAAACCATGAATACAGGCAAAAGACCATCAGTGAAAAATAAGAGGTTCAATATTTTAAGAACTGCAAAATTACTAATTGGAACTCCATTTATTTTAGCAATGGGTCACATTGAGGCACAGGATACTGAAGCTTCAAGTCAAACTTAAAATCAAATGCTCAGATGACAAGGTTAAACATACCAATGAAGAAGGACTATAGAAATCTAGGTACTTGTAATCCTAACACTTAGATAGAGATAGAGGAATAAGGAGTTCAAGGTAATCCTCAGCTACAAAGAAAGTTTATGTATCAAAGAGGTTGGGGTGAACTAAGACATAGTACTATTCATTCACCAAATAGTATAATGCCAGACATATAATCAACCATTAATCTATTCTTAATTCTGCTTAAGAATCAATAAATAGGGCTGTTGAGATGATTCAGCTGGTATAGGTGCCTGCTGCCAAGCCTGATGACCTGTGTTTGATTCCCCAGGACCCACTGAGTAGGAGTGAATTGATTTATGTGTGTCCTCCACACACATATTGTGTTCTCTCTCTCTCTCTCTCTCTCTCTCTCTCTCTCTCTCTCTCTCTCTGTCTCTCTCTCACACACATATACTTTCTCTCTTACATACACACTAAATTAATTAATTAATATAAAAATAGTGTTAAAATTTTTAAAGAGGGCTGAAGAAGTGGCTCAGCAGTTAAGAGCTCCTCTAGAGGTCCTGAGTTCAGTTCGCAGCAACCACAAGATGGCTCACAATGCTCTATAAGAGGGTCTGATGTCCTCTTTAGCAGGCAGGTGTACATACAGACAGAGAACTCATATACATTAAATAAATAAAAGTAAGTCTTTGAAATTGTTTAAAGAAAGTGTGAAGGATGAATGATTAAGTAACCAGGCTGTAACTAGATAATGATTCTAGAAAGTCAGTAGTGGCATCAATGCAAAACATACTGTAGAAACTAAAAGGAGAGAAATCAGTCAGGCATGAAGCACACCTCTGTAATTCTAGCACTCTAACCCTGAGGCAGGTATACCATAAACTCAAAGCTGTCCTGGGCTACATGGCAAAACAGTTTTATTTCTTATGTTTTTGGAATCCAGTTCTTTTTAACAACTTGTTGAGTGAAATAAGGCAAGCACAGAAAGACAAATGTATTGAGATATCACTTATATGTGGCCTGTAAAATAAGCAAACTCATAAAAGCAAAGAAAATAATAGTGTTTGTCTAAGGTTTCATGGCTATATAATACTCTATAAAATAGTACATTTGAATTGCAGGCTGGTTCTCCTTTGTTAATAGCTTTCCAGACTTTTTATTTCAGTTCTCATTAGTTTAAGATTTGAAAATCAATTCTAACGTTAACATGAAATACAATTTTAAAGGTATACTTATGGGCTGAAAAAAGGTCAAATAGGAACAATTTTTTAATACCTAGTATTACAGTTATAATACAACTGACCTTTCAAACAGATAATTCAGGACCAACGATTAGCAAATGGTGTCTTGTCCCTGACAAGTTCTCAATAATTTGAGAACATATACTTAATGGATTATGATATTTCAAAACCTGTGAAAACATCTCATAAATAGCAATATTAAATCTTTTCATGTCTATATTGTATCTCCAACAATCTAATCCTCTACACATTTTTCCCCCAGGTTATCTCTGTCTTGCTTGCTTACAAGTAAAGGATACGTGGATTATGAGCGGCTTGAATTTCTGATGTTCTGACTGACTACTGCCAGGGTTGTCATAATACTAGCTGTAGGGATACTGACAGTTTATATGGTTCTTGTTAAGAGGAGAGTGAAAACACCCACATCAAGCTGTTCTGTATGGTAATGGCTTCCCTTTAGAGCAGAATTATTGCTATATAGAGAAGGATGATAGCCAAGCAGATAGATATTCCTTAAACCTACCTTAGCCTTATGTCTGTGTAGTTCTTCTAGCTATTGGGAATTACCCAAGTGGGAAAATATTTTATCATAATTCCCATTTATGCATAAAATGTTGTGAGGTCTTATGATTTTAGTGGAATGAATTCAATCCACTAAATAATCAATTTAAGGGTACTTTCAGTTATGAGGTGGCTCACAAAATATTATTGTATAGACCAGAGTACAAAAAATTTTGTAATGACTCTAATAGTAAATATTCATACTTTTTAAGCCACACAATCAATATTCCAAGTACTAAATTCTGCCAGGGAAACAGCGAGCACATAACATATAAATAGGCCTAGCTATATACAAATTAAATGTTATTTTCAAAAGCAGTAAGGGCCAGTTTGTTGACCCCTACATAGGAAAACAATAGTTTTACCTTTTTCTTAGGTTTGTTTTGTCAGGCATATACATAAAAGGGCCAGAAAAGGCCAATAAAACAAAGACCTCAACCATCCCTTCTTCAAACAGAGCATATTCCTGTGAAATTAGATTTGATTGGTGGGCTCATTTATGATGAAAACATTAAAAAACATTGCTTTGAACTTAATGCTTTAAAACTCAGAAACAGATACTCAGGCAAAATAAACACATATTTAATATTTTCAAAAATGATAAAGGTTAGGGTATGTTTTATTGCCTCTGGCAATTAACTTGTGTGCAGTTATAAAAGCACTTAAACAGACAGTCATAATAGCTCTAAGATGTCATTGCCTTATCATTCTTACTACACATTTTGACCTTTTCTCAGCTGGGAAATTAATGTTTAACTTATCTTAAACACTCCAAGAGAATTGGCATAGAATATTCAAATAGAACTTCAAATCAGGACTTCAACACTAGACTGTCAGCTTGTGTAAGATAGCAAAAAGTTGTCTTCTTCATATTCAAACTGTCTTGAGCATTTTGGAATACTGCATGATACCAAATAATACAAGTTTACTCAATTGCTACATATTCCACACATAGGAAAACAGCATCAAAATATTTTTCTTTAATATTCAAACAGGTGATACCTATACAATAAACCAAAATATTTTAAGAAATGTATAGGTTTGCTGGTAAGTAATTAGGAAGAAAATAAATTTATTTGCTTATATGCTTTCATATTATATATTTTGATAATTTTTCATAACTCAAAACAAAAAAGGCTGTCTTCCATAGTGAACAGGAAATTGTAATTTGAGATGAATCTTTGTTTTTGTTTTTGTTTTTGTTTTTGATTTTTTTCTTTGAGACAGGTTCTTAGATAACAGAGGATGGCCTCAAACTCATTTTATAGCTTAAGATGACTTTGGAATACTGATCTTCCTGCCTCTATCTCTTGAATTATAGTATTGCTGACATGCATCACTGCACCCAGTATAATTAACTTACCTTTAATTGTCAAATAATTGTTTATATTTGGGGGTGTACAATGTCACTGTAGAAAAATTCACTAAAGCTGTATCACCTCACCAGTTTCTTTTGTAGTAAGGACCATAAGTCTATTCTTCAAGTTAAACCATTTAAAACACACAAAATCGAACAGTAATTTTTTGACAAAAGTGATACTTTCAAAAGAATCTATAACTCCCTTGCCTGCACTATGCACATGTAAAAAGCTTTTGAAATCCAGATATTTTCCTGTTCATTAAAAAGTCTGTATTTCAAACCTTCATCTATTGGTCAGCCCTAAAAAGATTTATGAGTGAGCTGGGCAGTGGTGGCACACGCCTGTAATCCCAGCACTCTGGGAGGCAGAGACAGGCGGATTTCTGAGTTCGAGGCCAGCCTGGTCTACAGAGTGAGTTCCAGGACAGTCAGGGCTACACAGAGAAACCCTGTCTCGGAAAAAAAAAAGATTTATGAGCAACATAAACCAGTATCAGTAGGTTGTATTTATTCATATATATGACAATAATAATTAAAGAAAAGAATGGGGGGACAATGACATAGGAGGGGTGGGAGGAAGGGGGGAAATGATTTAAACATAGTACACAGTTTTTGTTCAAAGGAACTTACTTGACAATCAAATTCCCAATCCTAATCTTATTTGGCACCAGTTATCTCAACAGAATGAGGCTATACACTAGTTTTTGTATAACCATATACTGTCATTATGTTCTACTGCAAAATATTAACATATTTGTTTATGTTGTGTTTTTTCTAACCCCTCTGGGATGTTTCAGAAGGGAGTTTATAGCATTTAAATTTATAGAAACCCACCAGTCTACCCCAGATCTTCTCTGGCATTGGACTGCTTCACTATACCTTTAGCACCCTGTTTCTAATATGTCTAAAGCTATATCCCTGGTCCCATCCCAAGTTTTTCTGCTGTCATCTTTAGGCTGCATGAGCTACTCCAAGAGTCAGTGGAAGAAATATATGTGCTTCATGAAAACACTGAAAGTCAATATTATCATTTTAATGGGCAGTGAATGACTATTTGTTTCAGAAAGAACATTTCAATCTTTCAAAAATGTATACTTCTATTTTTGTCATCTAACATTAGGCAGTTGAAGATCTTAGTCTTGCAATGGTATCCTCTTTTCTGTCATATGTTTGTATATCAATCACATTTTTATCTATATGTATATATATATATATATGTGTGTGTGTGTGTGTGTGTGTGTGTGCTATGTGACACATCTGGGGCAGTATATGACAGATAAGTATTGTGAAAACGTTGAAGTTCTTATTCTGGCTCAGTTCCAGCAATAAATCCAACATTACTCTTTGGAAATGGGACACACCCCAGCTATATCTTTCTTAAGGACTTTGCCTCTTGGCCATCTGGATCATATTTAGGGATCTCATAGTAAGTGAATACGATAGGTCTAGTCCTATAGAGTAGAGATGCTAAAAGTGCCAAAACCCTAAGGCAGTATATTTCCAGACTTGGCAAAAATGACTAAGAAATACACAATCCCAAATGCCCACACTGCTCTCTCAGAATAAAAAGAAAAGACTCAAAATCATCCCTCTCAAAAATGCTTCTTTTGAACTGCAGTTAGCAGAATTAGTAAATAAACCAGTAAGGGAAACTCCACCGAAGTCGGGCGTGCCTCAGAGTTTTGGCACCCAGCTGCTCCTGCGCAGGTCCTAGACTCCTCCCCTCCGCAGGCTAGACACCGCCCTTATTCCCACTACTTCCGGCGTCTACTAAACGCCCTCAACACGCTTGCGCCATTTTGACAGGCTGCTCCTGTATTAGTAATCATAAGATTGCCTCTCTGGGACCGCCCCCCGCCACCTCTCCGCCCCGCCCACGCTTTACCGGCCGGACACGAAGTCTCGCGAGGTTAGGTGCGCGTCGGTATTTTGCGGGCTAGTAGCTTTTCCCTTCAACTGTAATTGCCGCTGCGGGAGAAATTGGAGCTGCTGTCGCTGGCACGCCCGCTGCCTGCTCTCCCGGACTGAGAAGAGCCACAGCCTCTCCTTTAGCGCTCTCCATACACCTAGCGCCCGGGTCGCCGGCAACAGTCCCAGACCCACTGCAGCCACCTCAGGCAGTCGCTTTGCAGGTCATCCCCTTAGCCCGGCAACTGAGGGTGGTCCCCTGTCCCTAACCGACTTTTCACTCCACGTCATCTGTGCCCTCCTCAGCGTCGCCCGGGACCCACCTCTCCACACTCTAACTGACGAAGAGGAGAAGCTCAGAATCACCCTTTCTCTAGGCGGAGCCGGCCCCCTCACCCGCGGGTGTGTCCTATAAATGGCGTCGGAAAGCGACACCGAGGAATTCTATGATGCCCCTGAAGATGTGCACCTGGGGGGCGGCTATCCTGTAGGGTAAGTAACAGAATCCCGGGCCCAGAGCTCGGACATCCCCGTCTCCTGCTTCTCCTGCACCTCCCTATACTCCTTTTCCCAAATCCCGCTGCGTCCGTCACCGCTGTTCCTCTTAGTCTCACTTGGACACCTCAGATCCCAGACCTGGGACTCCTTAGGGCAGGATGAGTTGGAAGAGGGAGAGGAACTCCTCCTCCACCCTTTTCCCTAGTGAGCGGCTCGGGTGCTCTTTCGGAAACCCTTTCTTGTCTTAGCCAGCCCTTGAGTGGTTGGCATTCGTGCCTCACGCAGCGATTTGTATTTTCGGGGTTCAAAGCTTACCTTTCCAACATCTGTTTTGGCCCTCGGGGACCAAAAGGAGCGGTAACAGGACAAATGGAACTTCCCCGGCTCTTTTTCTTTTTCTTTTCTTTTGTTTTGTTTTCTTTTCTTTCTGTTTTTTAAACCGTCTAGCTAACCTATTCATTTCCGAAGTGGCTGTAACTCTACCCTATTTGCCACTCACCTTTTCTTTTCCATAAAAAAAGAAGCAGGGAGAAGGCAGGTATTTATTTAAGGAGGTCCTCCAGCCAGCGCCTGTGTTCGACATCAGCTGTGTTTTACTGAAATAGCACTTTACTGTGTGCCAGAGGAAACTGTAGACAAGATCCTTAGCATTAGGGAGAATGATGTGGTCGGAAAGGGCAGCCGGACATAAATTGTACACAGCCGAGTACAGATATACAAACAAGTGCTGAGTAATACGGTCCTTGGAAGGAAAGCCCAGCTTGCTGCCCTTTCTCTCATTTTGCAAGATGTTTTACTGGTGATTAATATGGCTAGCTCAGTAGGAAGTACACTGGTAGGAAAGTGTCTCTGACCAGGATTTGGACTTACCTTATTTTACTCCCCTTCACCTTTCAGTGTGAAAATACAGTTTAAGATTATTTCACAAACTCTTCCCCGGACTTGTCTGTAACTAAAAGCACTGAAATGTACTCTCCAACTCTAAGATCCTGAAAATTAAATGGTAAAATATGTATGTTCGTGTATGATGCTTAGAGGTGAACTATTTGGTTTTAGAGTCACCCCGTGGAAGAAATACTCTGATAGAAATAAAGTGACAAGTATACTTTAGAAGGGATTTAAAAAATTTCTGCTATATATTATATGCACTATATTCTCCAAAGTTATAGCAACAAGATCAGAAAGAAATGTATGTTGGTAGATTACTAATGTGTGTGTTTCCAGGAAGCTGTCCGTCACTATTGTGAGATTTGGGGATGATAGTGATCTGCCTTGAGCTAGCACTGAATTGCCTTGACGCTCAGTATCTGATCCAGGTTCAGAACTCAGTAAAACAGGGTAGAAAAATGCATTTGGATTTTCAAATATAAGAGATTCTCCAGAAATAAAGTCTCTGTGTGACTTTTCCTTCAAAGTAAAACTCTGTTCTGCTTATGTGAGAGAATAAAATACTTAGTAAGCATTTATGGGTTGTTTGGTTTTATTTTTTCTTTTATTTTTTTTAAGTTGGGAAGGAGAAATTGCCAGTTTTCATTAGTGTTAGAATTCAGAGTCATGTGGATATTCTTTTTTCCTCATTGAATAAAGTAAGTTTCGAAAGAACAGTTAATTCAGAACCTTTGTAAATTGTTAGTTCAATACCTGACATAGAAAATGTATTCCAATGTGAATTCTTCTCTCTCTCTCTCTCTCTCTCTCTCTCTCTCACACACACACACACACACACACACACACACACACACACTCTCTCTCTCTCTCTTCTTGGCATTGGATCTGTTAATTTTATAGAGTGCTTACTGGAGGAGGAAGTATACAGAACTTAGAACTGTTTTACTTATTTGAATGAGTCATTATGAGAGAATTGATAGGCACTTGTTTCCCCCTGGGATGATAGAGCTTCTCAACCTTATTGTAGGTGAAACGTTTGTCTCTTTTTAAAGCCCTGTGGGTCCCAGCTTCCTAAATTTAACTGTAGCTTGCCCCCAAACTGAGCATGCTGAGAGCTCTATGGAGAAAATAACAAGATTTGTTTGGATTATATGTCCTCCCTCCTACTGTATTAGTGAAAGAATTGGAAGGAAATGTACTTATCTGGAGAATTGGACCTGGAAACAGTTAGAAATATTGAGAAGGCAGAAAAGGGAAGACTTTGTTTATATTTTTCCTTCATCCTCTGTGGCATATTTTAAGGTACTTTGAGCAGACTTAGCTTGGCAGCTAACAGCTTAAAAATCCCAGTGACAAATTGTGATTTTGGGAAAACAGGTGGCATCACTAGCTGTTTGATCATAAGGAATGTCTTCTGTTCATTGACATGAACCAAAATGGCTCAGTATAAGCTCTTAGAGTCTAATGGAATGAATTTGGCCACTGAAGAAATGCTTCTTCATGTTTGTGTGTTTGGGAATAGAGCATTTCACCAAACTGTACTAAATTGAGTATACACACTTGAGAGGCACCTCATATTTTGTTAATCAGCAGACTCCAAATACACAGTCTGTTCCCTAATATTGATTTATTACTTATATTTCTTATTTACTAATCTATATTTTGAAAGCTAATTTAATAATCAGTCTAATTATTAGAGTTTGAGTCCAGTGCAGTTATGTTTCCACCGTGACAGACCATGTCTTCTTACCCAGTTTGTAATGTGTACACTTGTGATGATTTCTTTTGATTGGTACTTCCTACATTTTTACATATATGATCTTAGAGAAGTTAAATATATTGTTCTTGAGAAACAACTTGCAAGCAACAGAGCTAGCATTTGAAACCCGCTCACCAAACACTAGTGCAGTGTTTATTCTAATACATCATAGCTGTTCTACACTGTATAAAGGGATCTTCCCCCAGGAGATAGATCTCAGAGTAAAATGCTTTCGTACCAACTTTCTTTTTTTTTTTTATTCGATATATTTTTTATTTACATTTCAAATGATTTCCCCTTTTCTAGACCCCCACTCCCCGAAAGTCCCATCAGTCCCCTTCCCTCCCCCTGTTCTCCCACCCACCACTTCCCACTTCCCCGTTCTGGTTTTGCCGAATACTGCTTCACTGAGTCTTTCCAGAACAAGGGGCCACTCCTCCTTTCTACTTGTACCTCATTTGATGTGTGGATTATGTTTTGGGTATTCCAGTTTTCTAGGTTAATATCCACTTATTAGTGAGTGCATACCATGATTCACCTTTTGAGTCTGGGTTACCTCACTTAGTATGATGTTCTCTAGGTCCATGCATTTGCCTAAGAATTTCATGAATTCATTGTTTCTAATGGCTGAATAGTACTCCATTGTGTATATATACCACATTTTTTGCATCCACTCTTCTGTTGAGGGATACCTGGGTTCTTTCCAGCATCTGGCAATTATAAATAGGGCTGCTATGAACATAGTGGAACATGTATCCTTATTATATGCTGGGGAATCTTCTGGGTATATGCTCAGGAGTGGTATAGCAGGATCTTCTGGAAGTGAGGTGCCCAGTTTTCGGAGGAACCGCCAGACTGATTTCCAGAGTGGTTGTACCAATTTGCAACCCCACCAGCAGTGGAGGAGTGTTCCTCTTTCTCCACATCCTCGCCAACACCTGCTTTCTCCTGAGTTTTTAATCTTAGCCATTCTGACTGTTGTACCAACTTTCTAAATTGAAGTGATACATCTATTTACAACCAGCAAGCCAAACCTTTCAGTTCTCTTGGCAACGAATTCCATGAATATATATTTTTTGTTTTATTATGTAGTACTTTTATAATATCATTTTTATGCTTAGAAATGGCAATTAGTGGAACTCTTTCTCAAAACGTTATGAAGACAGTGAGAAAGTGGTTTATGATGCCATAGTGAGTTAATTACAGAACTGTATATTAGCTCAGTTTCATAATGTGGCATTTTTCTGCTCTGCTGCTTAATACAGCAGGAAAGGCAGGAGGAACTGAGGTGTAGTAGAAAAGAGCCCAACTCTGAGTCATCTCATTTCCTCAACTTTAAATTTAAATTGCATTTTGAGAACTCTTGAAATTTAAATGTCTTTCATTGTATAGAGATTTAGTAGTGTATGCTTTTATTGAAAAACTTTTGTTCTTGGAGCAATCTGTAGGTATTTGCATGCGCACTTTGTGTGTGTGTGTGTGTGTTCATATGTATGTATTGTTTCTATTGTACTGACAACTGAATCTGCGATGTGATGCATGCTAGATACTCTCTAACACTGAGCAGCATTCCCAGCCTATGTTTTGTTTTGTTTTTATTTTAGTATTTAACTGCTAAGTTGCCCAGGCTGTCCTGGACCTTTTGTAGCTGAAGCAGGCCTTGAACATTGTGGCCTGCCTCACCTTCTTGAGTAGCTGGACTTACTAGCCTGCTCTACTAGGCCTGGCTTACATGTTTTTATAATCTTTTACTTTAACAAACATTGATGGCTTTGATACATGCATGGTTCAGAATCCAGAGATTTGACATTGCTTCCTGCCTAAATTATATAGGAATTGGTTGCTTCTCCCAACTGTGAATTATACCTATATATTCTAAAGGGCTACAACTGAGAACATTTCTATAAAAATAAATGTAATATTTTCAACATTATTTCTTTTAGTGACAGCCAGAATCATAGACTTCCTAGGTCTCAAGGCCTTAGGATAAAATAATGTATTTTTAGAATAGGAGTTAAGTAGACATAATTTGGCTCAGCCTACCCATTTAGTTGAAAGTGAAACCTAGACTTAGAGAAGGAAATGACACATTACTTTGTAGTTGAAGCTGAAATTTAGGTCTTTTGATCTCTTATCTATGTGATGCTGCCATATTTGAATGGACAGAGAATTACAGCAAGTAGCTATGCTACAGAGTTTTGGCAAATAACTTGTTAAGTCATGCCACAAAGGTGGTCTCCTATTTCACACAGTTTTCATGCTTTACTTCTCAAAAGACATTGACTGTTGCAGGATTCTAACTATGGCTCATTCTTTTCCTTTAAGTCAGAATGAAAACCAATGGTAGAATAGCTTATTTACAACAGGGAACATGTAGTTTTGTTTCACTTCTAGGGGCCTCATTAGTGTTAACAGTAAACCACCATGTGTAGGTTGGAGTAATTGTTGTGACCATAAAAAAAGAGGTGTGAGAATATGTTGTACAGTGGTGGTAAAATATGGACTGACTAATGGAAACAGAGATCAATGTATCTGGAAGAATTGTTAGGTATAAGTGGCTTACTTATACCTGAGACAAATTTAAAAAAGTAAACCCCCCCAAAACCAGAATTGTTAGGTCTGAAAACATCCCTTTATTGAAAACTCCGTTTTTTCACTTTACTTAGGCATCAGAAGTATTTCACCCTGAAATGAAAATTTATATTTGTTTTTGCTTGGTGGTAGTTGCGGCGGTGGTTGTGGTGTGTGTTTGTGTGTGCGTGTCTGTTTTGACACTGTCTCAACATTGCCAGTGCTTGGATTGTTCTACTACACCCACCTCAGCACACATTTTTATTTGCAAAATATTAATGTGTTACAAGTTTAGGAAAAAATATTTGTAAATGGCTGTTTGAGCTAGGCATGCTGACAAGCTTCTAACTTAGTACTTGAGAGGTGGAGGCATTGAGGATCAGGAGTTAAATTTCATCTTCAGTTGTATGGTGGGTGAGTTTCAGGCCGGCCTTGGCTACATGGGAATCTGTCAAAACTACCATAAAAAAACGGTTGCTTCCTCAGTTGGTATTCAATCATAGATTATATTGATTCCTTTTAGCTCTGTAGATTGATAGAAATATATTTATCAGTGCAGTTTTAACATACTCATGTAACATTGATGTAGGGAAAAACCTTCTACATATTAATTAGTAAATTTAGCTTCTAAATTTAGTGACCTCCAACTGTCAATTGGTGACTCATGGAGATAGGACAGTTGGTAGCAATATGGCAATTGGAAGACTTAATTTGAATCCATACAAATTAATGTAAGTTGAATACTTTATCTTATGATAATGTATTTTGTAAAATAAGACACAAAACATGATTTTCTAAAAATGTTAAAAGCAGACATGGTGTATGCCTGTAATATAAGTACTTGAGGAAATGGAGACAGGAGAATCATGAGTTCAGGACTAATTTAGGCTGTATACCATATTCCTGTTTCAGAAAGCCAAAGCCAAAACAAAGTAAAATATTATAAACAAGTAGTTAGAGGTTAATGGGGGAGTCTTTTTCTTTAATTTCCAATTCTTTATTTTTACAATTCTGTTTTTTTTTTTTTTCAGACAAGGTCTCTTTTTTTAAAAAAAAAATCCGTGAATGTAAAAAGTGACACTTTATTTTTGTATTTTTATTTTATTTATTTAATTTTTATTTATTTACTTTAAATTCTGCTTAACATCCCCTTTCCTGGTCACCCCTTCACACAATTCTCCCCCCTATTCTCCTATGAGAGGGTGGGGCCTCCTCTGGTTATTCCCTCACCCCAGCACATCAAGTCTCTTCAGGGTTAGGTGCATCCCCTCACACTGAAGCCAGACAAGGCAGCCCATCTAGAAGAACATGTCCAACAGACTGGCAACAGCTTTTGGGATAGCTCCCGCTCCAGTTGTTTGGGAGCCAAATGAAGACCAAGCTGCACATCTACTACATATGTACAGGGAGGCCTAGGTCCAGCCTGTGTATCTTCTTTGGTTGATGGTTCAGAGCTCTAAGTGACCAGGTAGTTGATTCTATTGGTATTCCTGAGGAACTCCTATTGCCTTTGTGAGCCCACAATCCTTCCTCTTTTTCCATAAGAGTTCCCAAGTCATCCACTGTTTGGCTGTCTGAGTTAGCTGCTGGGTGGAGCCTTTCAGAGGACAACCTTGCTAGATCATCATTAGCATCAAGGATTGGTGCTTGCCCATGAGATAGCTTTCAAGTTGGACCGGTTATTGGTTGGCCATTCCCTCTGTCTCTGCTCCATCCTCTGTCCCTTTATTTCTTGTAGACAAGATAAATTTTGGGTCAGAGGTTTGTATGTTGGTTAGTGTGCCTACTGCTCCACTGGGGCTCCTGCCTGGTTATAGGAGGTGGCCTCAAAGTCTCCTCCATTGATTCTTGGATGCCTCCCTTATCCTGGGTCTCTGTCAAGTTCTGGAGATGCTGCAAATCTCCCCACCCCATTCGGTTATAAATTTCTATTCATCCTGATGGCCATTTGGCCATCTCTTCTGTTTCTCCCCACACCTGATCCCGAACCCCCTCTTCCCCTCTTTATCCCCTTTCCCACCTAGTTGCCTTCCTCCATCTGCCTTTTTATGACTATTTTATTTCATTTTCTAAGTGATATTGAAACATTCTTGCTTGTGCCTTTCTTCTTGTTTAGCTTCTTTGAGTATGTGCAGTCTAGCATGGGTATCCTGTGTTTTATGACTAATTTCCACTTATCAGTGAGTACATATGATGCATGTCCTTTTGGGACTGGGATACCTCATTAAGGATGATATTCTCAAGTTCCATCCATTTGCCTGCAAATTTCATGATGTCTTTGTTTTTAATAGATGAATAGTATTCCATGGTGTAGATGTACCACATTTTCTTTATCTATTCTTCAGGTGAAGGACATCTAGGTTCTTACTAGTTTCTGGCTATTAAGAATAAAGGTGCTGTCAACATAATTGAGCAAGTGCTGAAATAAGGTGTTAATAGGCATAACTGGCCTGGCACTTACTATGTGGACCAAGCTTGAACTCACTGAAATCCTCTTGCCTCTGTCTCCTGAGTACTGAAATTAGTACTTAGCCCCAAAGATAGTGTTTTAAAAAAATGTGTGCATGTGTTTGAAAATGAGAGGGCTCCTGTGGCTTCATGTGCTTATGGAGGCTAGTGATGGATATCAGATGTCTTTCTCAGTCATCCTTTACCTTATATTTTGAGACAGGGTTGATCACTGGAGTTCTATTATTGGGCAAGACTAGCTGCTCAAGAAGTCCCAGTCAGTGATCTCATAAAAGGATTATAGGTACATATCAACATAACCTGTCTTGGTTTTTTAAAGAGATTTATTTATCTTATGTGTTTTTTGTGTTTTTCCTGCACATATGAATATACAATGCATCTGTGTCTGGTGCGTGTGGAGGGCAGAAAAAGGTAACAGATTCCTTAGAACTGGGGTTTCCAATGGCTGTAAGCGGCTTTGTGGGTGCTGGAACTGAACATGGGTCTTCTGCAAGTGCTCCTAACCACTGGGCCACCTTTCCAGTCCCCATGCTATCTTACAAGGGTTCTTGGGATCAGAAGTCAGGTTTTCATGCTTGTGTGGCAGGCACTTTATGGACTGAGTCCTTTCTTCAGCCCCTCATTGGTAGTTTTATAGAACAGAAAATAGTTTCTGATTTGGGACATATACAACAACCAATATATTCTACTCAGTTCTAGTCTCTTCTATTCATTGTTATAACTTGGATAAAGTTGAAACATTTATCAACTGAGAGGATTTGTTTTCTTCCTTATACTCCTGCTGCAAATTTGGTAGCTACTTACTGGGAGTATAGTGGAGACAATATTAGAAGGGATAGTAGTTTGAGATCATGGAAATTGTGCTGGAGATGGAAGAGGTGAATGTCACCCTAAGCACCTAATATGGGGGACCAGATTATGGCCTGGTAGCTAATTATACGGTATACAATTCCTTTGGCCATTTTTATCATAGGGATACACATGTCTGTAAGAGATTAGTATCTAGTTTAAGCTTTGTTTAAAGTAATAAAATGTGTAGCTACTTTATGATACTCTATTGATATTTTATTTGAATTGATATCCTATGTTTCTTTATTCTATTTATAAACATCTAAGTTATTTTCTATGATCTTCCTTTCATAAGTTCTGTTCCCCTCTGGCTTTGATATTTTTTCAGTTAAACAGCTAATTCCTTAATTGTTTGCTTTCTTGATCGTCAAAGTGGAATGCTGTCTATTCCTTATTTCAAATTGAATTGTCTTTATATGAGTCTGCTCTCATGATTCAGAATGGAAGGAAAAGCAACCAAGACATATTATAGATTCATATCTTATATCAACCTCAGTGTTTTTTTCATCATAGTCAGTATAGAAATTTATCTCAGTTATTATAGCAACCAGTCTATCAGTTATTTTTCTATGTGTTTTGCCTTATCTCAGATACTGGGATTTGCCATATAATTAAGCTCTGGGAATGTGCTTCAGGTCTTAGCATTTTATTACTAGCTGCAAATGTCTACATCAGTTTATAATTTGGCATTCCATCATTGCTCTCAAGTTCACTAAACCTTTTTGTGACAAAACATGTAAACATTTTAAGCATACAGAATTAACAACAAAAAGCACCATGTTTTTAAAACTGTTTTTCCGTTTCAGAGTTAGCCATTGTCTTAAAGGCTGAATGCATTGCATCAGTACCACCCATGTTTATCCCTTTGTAATGTCAGTGATAATGAACTCCAAGCCCAAAGGTGACCATTTAGAAAGTACATTTACAAATAGAATTCTGAATACAGCATCATCACTGAGTACCTGAAATACCTTGAATGAAAGTACCTTGATTCACCAACTACTACCATATAACCTGGCTTTTAAAACAATTATTTTATAGGATGTTGAAAGAATGCTTAGCCTGCAAATTAATTTATTCTAATTTGAGAAAATGTTATCTTTCTTTTGCTGCCTTTGAATAAGGAAGAAAGGGAACCACTGAATAATTGTATGGGTCTTTAATTTTTTCCTATCATTAATAATTATTTGTCTTCTATAAATGTCACAGCTTCATAACTAAAATAGGTTTAAAATACATGTTTATCCTGCTAAAATATAAGAAATATTTAGAATATTCAAGCTGTTTCTGTTTAATACATGATTCTGATACTGATTGTTAATGCTCTAAAGTGTAGTAATAATTTCTGATTGTTACAGCTGTTCTTTAGGACTGAATGAATTTTAGGTGTTTACTCTTATCAATGACAGTACCAATACGTATGTGATATATATATATATATGTATATGTATATGTATATGTATATGTATATGTATATGTATATGTATATAAAACAACATGTTCCATTTCATGTTTAAAATCAAAGGAAATTTTTGTTTAAAACAATGAATATGTAAGAATATACATATTTCTGTGGTGTGATAATACATACATTGTATGTCTATCTCCATTTACTATTTCATTATGGCAAAAATATTAAAAATTCTTAAGAGTTTAAAAACATACAGTAACTTACCAGGGTAGCCACTAGTCTGTGCAGTAGTAAGCCTGAATTTCTTTCTTCTAACTAATGTAACACCCACTTATCAGACTTGTCATATTCTTTCCTTCTTTCTTCTCAATTTTCTGGTGACCATGACTCTACTCCATCTATAAGATTTCCTTACTTGGATTCTGTATGAATGAGTTAATGAAGTACTTATCTTTTGTGTCTGGTTTATTTCACTTAACAGAATGATATCCATTCCCACAAAAGTGATCATAAATGACACACTTTAATCCTTTGGTATAACTGAAGAGTATTCTTTTGTGTATGTTTACCAGGTTTCATTATCTCTTCATCAGCTAATAGACACTTATCTTTCCATTTCTTGACTAGGTGAAGAGTGCTACAGTAAATGTAGAAGTACAGGCATATCTTTTGTTGGCTGATAATTTCTTTTGATATGTAATCAACAATATGATTGCTGGATCATATTATAGTTCTATTTTCAGCTTTTGAGGGAATTGCATGCCATTTTTTAGTGATAGCTATACTAATTTACATTCCCATCAAGGATTCTCTTTTCTCCACAACTGTACTAGCATTTGTTATCATTTGTCTTTCTTGTAATTACCATTCTTATTAGAGAAGAAGAAACACCTCAGTGTCATTCTGATTCACATTTCCCCAATGATTAGTGCTTTACAATATAATATTTCTTCTACCTGTTGATAATTTTTATATATTCTTTTGAGAAATTTCAATTTAGGTCTCATGCTTATTTTTTATTGGATTATTAAGAACTTTATTTTGTTGTTAATTCAAGTTATTTATAGATTCTGCACATTAACCTTTTGTCACATGCATACTTTTTATTTTTCCCATTTTATAAATTATCTTTATTGTTTCCTTTGCTGTGCAGAATCTTTTAGGTTAATAAAATCCAATTTTTGACGTTTTTTTAATTTTTTTATTTGATATATTTTTTATTTACATTTCAAATGATTTCCCCTTTTCTGGCCCCCCACTCCCCGAAAGTCACATAAGCCCCCTTCCCTCCCCTGTTCTTCCACCCACCCCTTCCAACTTCCCTGTTCTGGTTTTGCCTTATACTGCTACACTGAGTCTTTCCAGCACCAGGGGCCACTCCTCCATTCTTCTTGTACCTCATTTGATGTGTGGATTATGTTTTGGGTATTCCAGTTTTCCAGGCTAATATCCACTTATTAGTGAGTGCATACCATGATTGATCTTTTGAGACTGGGTTACCTCACTTAGTATGATGTTCTAGAGCTCCATCCATTTGCCTAAGAATTTCATGAATTCATTGTTTCTAATGGCTGAATAGTACTCCATTGTGTATATATACCACATTTTTTGCATCCACTCTTCTGTTGAGGGATACCTGGGTTCTTTCTAGCTTCTGGCTATTATAAATAGGGCTGCTATGAACATAGTGGAACATGTATCCTTATTACATGCTGGGGAATCCTCTAGGTATATGCCCAGGAGTGGTGTAGCAGGATCTTCTGGAAGTGAGGTGCCCAGTTTTCGGAGGAACCGCCAGACTGATTTCCAGAGTGGTTGTACCAATTTGCAACCCCACCAGCAGTGGAGGAGTGTTCCTCTTTCTCCACACCCTCTCCAACACCTGCTGTCTCCTGAGTTTTTAATCTTAGCCATTCTGACTGGTGTAAGGTGAAATCTCAGGGTTGTTTTGATTTGCATTTCCCTAATGACTAATGAAGTTGAGCAATTTTTAAGATGTTTCTCTTATTTAAAAATACATTCATCTACTATTCTTTTATAGTCCTACCTATAAATATCATTGCTTGTGCCTCTGTACCTTAAAGTGTTTTCTCTATTCTGTGTTCTAGTAGTGTCCATTTTTACTTTTACATTTAGGTCTTTAATCTATTTTTAGTTGATTTTTGTAATTGGTAAGAGATATGGGTCTATTTTTATTCTTCTACATTTGAATATGGGATTGCTCCAACTTTATTTATTGTACTTTCTCCAGTTTGTGTTTTTAGCACTTTTTTTGTCAATGATAGTTGGGAATAATTATGTGAGTTTTCTTTTAGGGTCCAGGTCCTTTCCATTCCATAGTCTGTTTATACCATTGCTGTGCTGTTTTAGTTACATTACCTCTGTAGTGCTCTGTAGTCTGTTTGAAATTAAACAGTGTGATGCTTCCTGATTTGTTGCTTATCCTCAAGACTCTTTTTATGTTTGTGTAGGTGCACTTGCACAGTTATATAGGAACTATTTTTTACTTATTTGTTGTTAAATCAGCAGTGGCCTCAATCTTAATGCAGTCATTCTGCCTCAGGCTCCCAAGTGTTGGGATCATAGAAGCAGACCATCATACTTGGCTCCATAGGATCTTTATAATGATTCTTATTTTTCCTTGTTCTGTGAAGAATGGCACTGATTTTAGTAAGGATTATACTGATTATTAGAATACAGATCATTTTAGTATGGACAATTTAGCACCATCAGTTCTTAAATCCATGACCATCAGAAATTTTGTTTCTTTAACAACGTTTTATAAATTTTATTGTAGAATTAGTTTGAAGTGTGTTTGTGTGTGTTTGTTAAGATAGGCTGGCCATAGTATATAGCTAAAGATGGCCTTGAATTCCTAGCTTCCTGATACTTCCCAAGTGCTGGGTTACAGACAAAACCTCATGCTCCACTTAAAGAGCTCTTTCAACTTTGTCTTTAAATTTGTTCCTAGGTATTTTACATAGCTATTTCAAATGAAATTGCTTTATTTTTTTTTCAGATATTTCACTCCGCATCTCTAGCAACACAACTGTTTATCATATATTTCTTAATTCTTTTTGAAACTAGGTCTCACATAAGCCAGACTGGCTTTGAATTTCATATGTAGCTGAGGACGATGTCAAACCTTTAGTCCTCCTGCCTCCACTTCCTAAGTGCTAGTTATGGGTATATGGCAACATGCCCAGAGAGTTCATTGGAGTTTAGCCTTTATCTACTTGGTGGTAGTTCAATGCCTTTAATCCCAGCACTTAGGAGGCAGAGGCAGGCTGTTCTCAGTGAGTGGGAGGGCAGCCTGGTCTACAGAGCGAGTTCCAAAATAGCCAGGGCTACACAGAGAAACCCTGTTTAAAAAAACATAATAATAAATTAAATAAATTTAATATATTGAATGTACTTTTCAAAAATGTTTATCTTTCCAAGTTAGAAGATTATTGTAGTACAGCTTATTTGTTTATTCTTTTAGTTGTGAAATTACTAATTTGTCCTCATTTCAGTTATTAATTTAAGTCATGATTTGTGAGGTTTCATTTAAATACTAGTATATCCTATCCAAACTGTTCTGAATTTTGATAAACTATTCCCCTAAAACCCTTTAGTGTCTGTCACAAATATACTTAGGTACAGAAAATTTCACTTTTGCCAAAGAGACCCCTAACCTTATATTTTTAAAAGAAAGGAGACTTATATTTTAAAAGCCTAGAGTAAAACATCGTATTTGTGAAATTTTCTTTTTCCTTTCTCTCCCCCCCTCTCTCTGGGGGGGGGCATGTGAATTATGAATGTATTTCTAGGTAAATTTCTAGAGGTGTTAGTTTAGGAGTTACAGAACAAGGAGCCACGGTCAGTATATAAACTCTTAGCTATAAAGACAATCATTATTTCTTTTTTTATTAGGTATATTCTTTATTTACACTTCAATGTCCCCTTTCCTGGTTCCCCTCTCTCCCAAAAATCCCATAAGCCATCTCCCCCAGTCAACCCACCCCTTCCCTGTCCTGGTATTCCTCTACACTATGCTATCAAGTCTTTCCAGGACCAAGGGCCTCTCCCCGATTTGGTGTCCAACAAGATCATCCTCTGCTGCTGCTGTGTCTGGGGCCATGAGTAACTCCAAGTGTACTCTTTGGTTTATGATTTTGTCCCTGGGAGCTCTGGGAGTACTTGGTGACGCATATTGTTGTTCCTCCTGTGGAGCTTCAAACCACTTCAGCTCCTTTGGTCCTCCAGGCTATCCTTGAACTCACTATGTAGCCCAAAGATGACACCTGACCTCCTTACCTCTACCTCCTAAGTGCTAGGTAAGTATGTACCACCTTTGAGGATTTCTGATAAGAAAACTAACATTTTTCCCATTCCTTAAGCTGTTATAGTCTAAAACTTGTGAGCCCTGGATATTCTTATGAACTACACATAAAACCTTCCAGTGAACCAATAAATGTGCTGTATTCAAATACAATTTATCCAAAGTAGACATTTATGTCATTAAATAGGTTTCTGAGAAGGATTTGGGAGTATTCCTTCTGGCAGTGCTCTTGAATTGCTAAGTTGTGGATGAAACTTAATTTTTATAGTTTCTTTTAAGTTGGCCCATGAAAGTCTTTAATAAAATTAGGAGACTGAGGAAATCACCTTTTTGTATATCAATAGTACAGTGAACATACTGGTGCATTTTAAAAGGTCTCTTTTAAAGATAAGCTTATCTACCCATGTCAAACTAAAATGGCAGGTAGTATTCATACTTCCTTGCCAACTTTCTCATTTCTAGATTAGCCAACACCATTACTACCCTAAGATTTACTAACATTACTTCTTGTCCCTTACAACTGAAAAACTATATATAGGTAAATAGAATTGGTTAATGTTTCAGCTGGGAGTTAGATACTGAGTTAATGAAAAAGGCTTGAACTGAGTGATTTAGGTAGCTGTATAAAGATTAGTGTAATGGATGAATAAGAGCAAGTTCAATTATCAATATTTTAGATGCATTTTTTTAAGATTTATTTATTTTATGTATATGAGAACTCATTCTGCATGCATACCTGCATGCCAGAAGAGGGCATCAAATCATATTATAGATAGTTATGAGCCACAATGTGGTTGCTGGCAGTTGTACTCAGGACCTCTGGGGGAGCAGCCAGTGTGCTTAACCACTGAGCCATCTCTCTGGTCTGAGTTGTCAATATTTTATAGAAGGTATTTGATCTTTATCAGATTGGGTTAAGGGATTTAAGTAAGCAACTGAGATTAATTTTGTTTAACCTTTAGGTATGTTTCTCAATCTCCATTATGTCCCAGTCATAGCTCTTGACTGTTGACTTTTGGCCTTCACTTTTTTTTACATAGAGACATGTACACAGTTGATATGTAGAAGAAGGTTTATATGGGAATAAAATTGGTGTGTAAGCATATTCTATAATGCCCCACTTCTCTTCTTTTACTTTTGAATTTCATAGCTCTGTGAAATATCTACTTATTCAACCTCCCTGCTTTCCCTCTTACACACATACATACTGACACACACATACTTCTCTCACGCATACCCCCCCCCCCCTCTCTCTCTCTCTCTCTCATACACACACACACACACACACACACACACACACACACACACACTTTCTTACACCACACCATGCTCTCTTCTTTCTCTCTGTCTCTGTCTGTCTGTCTTACTCTCCCATACACACACACACACACACACACACCCACACACAGTTTCTCACACCACACCACACTCTCTTCTTCCCTTTCTCTGCCCCCCTCTCTCTTTCTCTCTCTCTGTCTCTCTCACACACACATACACACACCCCCCCACATACACACCCACACCCACACATGCATACACCCCCTACACACACACACACACACACACACACACACACACACACACACGCACAAACCCCACACTAGTTTTCATAAGAGGAGCCAGGAACCAGGTAAGCGATGGGGCTGAGATGAGGACAGTGTTTTGTATTTATGGCACCCGTGTAACCTGATGATATCATAGTAAATGTTAACAATGGAATCTTGAAGATGTCAGCTATCCTGTTAACGTTAATTCCTTATTATCCACTTTGTTTTTTTATTGTGAATGTGTTCAAAATAAGAAATGGTATGCAAGTGATATACATTTACAAAGACAGTTAATGGCACAGTATCGACTAATGTTGACTATTTAGTTTCAGAGGTCTTTTATGTACGTAATCACTTCTTAACATCTTATAGTTCTGTGAGATGTGATGTTTATGTGAGATGAGTAGAATGATTATTGACAGGCAGTATGATAAAGTCATCAAGAGGTAGAACTTCACTAACTTGTGTCATTAAATGAAAAGTGTGTAAAGGAGAATTTAAAAGTCTAAATTGAGGCCAGAAAGATGTTTGCTGCCAAGGTTGAAGACCTGAGTTTGATCCCTAGGTCTACATGGTAAAAGGAGAAAACCAGCTCCTGCAAGTCGTTTTCTGACCTCCATATGTGTGCTGTGATAGACAGACAGACAGACACACACACATAATACATGTAAAAAGTGAAAAGTCCAGGTTCCTCTCTACATTTTTGAAAGAGTGAGCATTTTCTGTGTTTTACATGTGATTAGGTATGACAAAGGTAATTCCTACCATTTATATATGTATTCTGTTATAAAATACAAGATAGCATTTTAATTTTCTTCTTATGCATTTATCTAATTAATTATTGGCCAGGAGCTAAGTCCAGAGTGACTTTGCTATTGAAAAAGCTGGAATTCCAGACCTAGTTCACTACCTTTTAAAGAAGATAGTCTTTGTTTCCAAGAGTATGAGCCACCCACTTGAGTTGCCAGCACCTCATCAAAGTCTGTCTGTGCATAATTTTTTTCTGAATTGTTTTATAGATTGTTGTCAGTTGTTTAGTCAGGCATAGTACTATGTTGTGACTGTTTTGTAAGTCTAATTCATTTTATGGCCACAAACCACTAACTGGAAACACAGTATTCTTTTTCTCCATTCCCCTTCAGATATGTTTTTAAAAGTCACAATGAATTTATGTGGTAGACTTTAACAGTTTTACCCAAATCAGTGTTCAGTTGGCTGTTAAATTAATGGAAAAATACGTTGCTGACAACTAACATGAAAAATTACATGAATAAAGATTATTATTTAAGATACAAGTAAGATAGAATAATCTTTACAGTAAATACTAAAGGGTTTAAACTTGGCCTATGGACTCTCTTATGTAGGTAAACATTAGTTTAAGCATTTTCTAGAATGTTATTTGTTGATACATATTTAATAAAAGAATATAGCAATAGAAATTCAGATATATAAACATTAACTGAATTTATAACAATAAAATTGAGCCAGGCAGTGGTTATGGATGCCTTTAGTCTCAGGACTTAGAGGCACCAGCTATAGGATCTCTAAATAATAAAAGTAATGAGTCACATCTTTAGGATTCAGTTAATACTTATTTGATTAATGTAGCTGCATTCTCAGATTTTTGTTATCTTGTTAATATACTGGCATTGTTGGTATCTAGGGAAATCTAGGTAATAATTATTTTCTACTACTTAGTTAAAACATGACATTTCTGAGCCTGGCAAGATGGCTTAATGGATAAGAATGCTTGCTATGCAGCATGAGGACCTAAATTTGAATCCCCAGCACCTATGTAAAAAGCCAGACATGGCTATGCATGCCTATAATCCTAGCATTGGAGGGCAGAGATGGGTTAGCACAGAGAAATCACATGTCACCCAGCCTAGCTGAAATAGTGTTTCTGGTTCAGTCAGAGTTCTTGTCTCAAGACAATAAGGAGGGAAGTGATAAAGGAAGATGCACTTGATGTTCTGCTCTAGCATCTACACACTTGGGTCCATGTACCACATGCACATACACACCATGCCAAATACATGCTAAAAATCCTTTAGGAAAAGAAGAGTAGATTGGGATTATATAGCACCTACAATTCCTGGATTTTATGTTGTTTGATGTCCCTTTTTATATTAGCAAATTTTAAATAGGACCATGAGAAAATGGTTGTGATCATGGTTTGTATTCCAAGGGCAAAACAAGTAATTTTTTTGATGCCATTTCTTTAGTTTTTGTATATATTATTAAATTGGAGATGTTTCTTGAATTCTCAGTTTCTATAAGAGATTTTATTAGCATAGAATCAAGTAAAATGTTCCACAAGACTGTAAGCAGTTGTGTAGCAGTGATGCTGTATGCCTTTAGTCCCAGTACTCTGGAGGCGGAAGCTGGTGAATATCTGAGTTTGAGGCCAGCCTGGTCTACAGGGAAAGATCCTGGACATCCAGGCCTATACAGAGAAACTGTGTCTTAAAAACTAAAAAAAAGAAAAGAAAGAAAAAAAGATTATACAATATGGCACATAAAAAGTTTCAAACTTCACATAGACGAAGGTTTAAAACAGAAATCAAGTATTACTTTGTTCTGTAAATTTGAATGATTTTAAATTATTTTTATTTATGAGATTATAAGATTTCTTCCTCCCCCTTCCTCCATTTAAGCCCATCTATATACCCCTCCTTATTGTCTTTCAAATTTATGTCTTTTTAAAATAATTGTTGTCACCAGCATGGGCTATTAAGGATATACCTATATATTCCTAAATGTAATATGCTCAGTCTGTTTATTGTTACTTTTGGATATGTTTCCAGGCTGTCTTTTTTTTTTTCTTTTTCTGTTTAGTTTGGGATTGGTTGCTTTATTTGTGCTTATTTATCTACTTATGTCTATCTTCCTCTTTTTTTTCTTGCCTGGCCTTTGAGGCAAAAAAATAAATCATAGTTGTTTTCAGAGCACCAGAAACTTTCCAAGTTCCTGATTAGACTTTACATTTTAGTGTTTACTTTTGTTTGCTACCAGATTTTACTGTTTCAGCTTGCTTTGCATTAGCTTCTTACTAGAATGTCTTATATAGATATAGTCTATCTCTGCTCATGTCCTGTTCCCCTCAAGGAATTTTGGATCCCAGCAATTTCTTCGTAGAAGCAAGTTGGATTTTGCTCTGCTTGTTCCAGTTGCTGGTTACACTGCTTTACCTCATTTTATTTTTATGTTTCTTTATGGCAAAAGCGGAAGAGAATAAAGGGCAGAATGAAGCTACAAAGTAGTTCCTGTTAAGCAGCTCTTTGTAGTCACCTTCCTATAAGAAATGTTCCCGAGCAACCAGCTTTGTTCCAGCTGACTAACTCTATGCACTTTGCTTCTTTGTCATTGCCCCTTTTACCTTTTCAGGACTTTGTCAAGGAGTTTTTGCAATCTGACTAGCTACTTAAGAAACAACCATCCTTCTTCCCTCAAGATGAAAATAGTTTTTTTTTTAACTAAAAGAAACTGCATTGTTAGTCAATTTTGTGGTGTTGGTAGGTTTTTGTTTGAGTTGGGGTTTGTTTCCTTTCTTTGTAGTTTGCTTGTTTGTTTGTTGTTCTTGGTGGTGGTAATGGTAGTGGTATTTGGTTTATTTACAATACGGAGACTTTTCCAGGCCTAGGCAGGTTCTCTACCACTCAGCTTCATTCCTGGGTTTTGGCTGGTTGTTTTATTATATTTTCCTAAGCATAATGAGGAATTTAAAATTGGCAATGTTAAGGATGAGATTGCTCTTGGATTTTTTTTTTGTTTGTTTGTTTTTGCACTGTTGGAGGTGGCCTTTCGAGTTTCTTGTTTTCTAATTGAATATGAAACAGGTGGCAAATGTAGGATTAGTCTGTTTACTGATTCCTCCTTGTTTGCCAAAGACTTACAGATTGTTTTCAGATAGTCTTCAGATTAGGGGAAGAGAAATAACAACTCCTAAAACAGAGAATCCATGGCTAAATGTGTAAGAAACTATATGTAAGAGGGATTTTGAAACTATAAACATTTAATGTTCTTTATAAAAAGTAGTTTTTAGCACTTGGTAATACTCTGAAGTTTTTATAACTCAAGGCATGAACAATGAAGATCTGAGCTTAAAATTAGAAAAGATGACCCAACAATAATTGTGGTGCCTATCCCACACAGGTCACATGCAACCCAGTACAGCTGTGACTGCAACTCAACAGAAAACTGTGAACTTAGAACATTTTATGATTGTTTTTGTGGTTATTTTTATAACTTGATTGTGTGATTTTTTAGCTTAAACTTTACATATGATGGTGCTGTTTCACAATATTACAAAAAACAGAAATATATGTATGCCTTCACAGTCTACTGGGACATAGGTTGGAAACCTGTCTTGCCAAAGTTCTGCTTCCAATATGGCATTGCGGGTCAAAAGTTTAGATATTCTTGGCCCTCTAAAGAAACCCCTCACTGAGGTTCTGGGGAAAATGAGTTAAGTTGCTATTATTATCATGTCAACAACTGCTTTTGAAATGAAGGTTTCCCAGTATACTGAGAAAGGCAGCTTTTTGGGTTAATATATCTATATGAGTTCTTAATATATACTTATATTGACTACTATTCAAACTTTGAGCTTAATATTTCAAGTTATGGGAGGATTATTAGTTGAAAGAATTGAGATACAAAATCTGTTTTGTATTGCAGATTGCTCACCAGTTTGTGACTGATATGGAGTAATGTGTCTGAAATGTTACTAGTACTCTTTTTATAATGCAAGAAAAGTAGCCCCAAATGACCTTTTTATATGTGATGACTGATTCTTTTTAATGACAATATTAATTGATACATACCTAGAAAATTGGCTGTTGATGTTTATTTGACCTACCCCATTACCCCATTTTAAATATGTTGAATTAAGTCTGTTTTATATACATATCTGAGTATTAAGGGGCAGTAGTCAGTTTACCTATCTAGACATTGTTTTGGTTTGTAATAGTAGCCATCATGAGTTTTTAGGAGTAGAAACAATCTAAGCAAATAAAATGCAGCTGTTAATTTTCCTTCCTATTCTTCATTAAACATTTTTGCTAACTATACATAATACCATATAAGTAGATAATATTTGCATTTTTGCCTTTACACTGTATATACTCTTTATAGAACTTTGACTGCACACCTGTGAAATTGCCATCAATGAGTGAATGCTGCTAAATATTTATATAATGATGTTAGCCATCCTATCCCTTCTTTGTCCTTTTGTCATACACCAGCACAGTTACTACATAATTAACTTGATGAGGTAGAATTACTAAATAAGATATAGACTCTCACTTCTAATTACAGATAAATACATTAAGGATTATTCATAGTCTGTTATTGAAAGTTAGCTGTGTGTTCCATTCTCTAATTTCTTTTCCATTTCTAAATATGACAATTTGTGGATACAGGCCCAGTTGTGAAATTAAGGTATGACTATAGAGTACAATGAAAAGAGTAGCATTTAGTCTGACAAAATTCTAAAGTTGTTAGAGTAATGCTGCTTTTTGTTGTAGTTGCTTTTAGTTTTTGTTTTGTTTTTTATTGTCTATCACTTTTTTCTTGGGAAGAACATTAAGAGAGAGAAGGTTCAAAAATAGTAAAGCTTCATATATTTTTTAGGGATACACATGTGTGAATGCTTGATGAAACGTTTTGTTTTTGTTTTTTGGTTGGTTGGTTGGTTTTTCAAGTCAGGGTTTCTCTGTCCAGCCTTGGCTGTTCTAGAACTCACCAGTCTGGCCTCAAACTGAGAGATCTGTTTGCATCTCTGTCCTGAAAGCTGGGATTAATGGCATGTGTCAGCACTCTGAGCTTGATGAAACTTTTGTTTGTTTTGTTTTGTTTTGTTTTTTTCAAGTTAGGATTTCTCTGTGTAGCCTTGGCTGCTCTGGAACCCACTCTGTAGACCAGGCTGGCCTTTAACTCACAGAAATCCACCTATCTCTGCCTCCTGAAAACTGGGAGGAAAGGCATGAGCCACAAACACCCAGTAAAACTATTTTTTAAAAACCCCAAATCAGAGAATTTTACCCAGTTTTACCTGTATTGGGTACACTGACAGAGCATATAATAATGATTTTGGGATGGCTGTTATTCAAGAGTCCAGGTAAAATGGGGACTCACAGGAGCTTATTCTATATCTTACATGTGATGATTATATAATATGTTGAATATGCCTTATTCAAAATTTGTGGGAACACAAGTATTTTAGTTTTAAAATTTTTAGGAGTTCAGCATGCTTTCATAGATATAGGTTACCTTTGGAATGGGAACTGCCTCTAAATGCAAGAATAGCTTATGAGTCATTTATGTCCTATGAACAAACTTGGAGGTAATTTTATAGTACTTTTTTATGAATCTGTACATAGTATGCTTCTCACGAAATAGGCTATACAATTTTCCATTTGTGGTATTATTGTTGGCCCTCAAAAATTTTGAGATTTGGAACATTTTGGATTTTCAGATCCTGGTGTTCAAGCTAGATATTCTAATATAGTCTTGTACATATCAAATAAATAACAATAGTTTAAAAGTTAAAACATGGACTTCAATGAGAAAATTGACCTATACATATGGTTTTATTGCATGTACTTTATGAATGAAATCCAAAAGTCAAGTCCTCCGCTGTTGTGTTTATAAAAAGAGAAAGAGGTTTTAGAGAATGTGGTATATGGTGGTGTGGGGGAAGGGGGTGCCTATGGGGGCCCATGCCCAGGCATCCCTTCTCTTGAGGGACCAGACACACACAGACATAGTATAGAATAGAGTTTATTCAGGGCAGAGGATGGGAGTTAATGGGGTAGTGGAGGCAGAGAATAGCAGAGAGAGTAGAAAGTAGAGAAGTAGAGGCTGGCCATGACCAAGTGGAGAGAGGGGGGAGGGGAGGAGAGCCCAAGAGGGCCAAGAGGAAAGAGAAAGAGAGAACAAGAGGAAAGAGATAAGAGGGAGAGGAGGAGCCTAAAACCCCCTTGTATAGGAGAGGCCTACCTGGCTGTTGACAGGTAACTATGAGGAGGGCCATACCTGGCTGTTGCCAGGTAATTGTGGGGTAGAGCTTAGACAGAACCCTAACATTCACTAATCCTATTAGATAATGAGTAAGTTTTAATAGGATGACTGAAATATCATAATACATCTAAATTCAACTCTACTGTTTATAAAGCTTTATAATTTGTTTTCATTCTCTACCTCTACCATCAAAGCTTTAGTTTGTGTTTTCACTTGAAAAAATTGAAGATCCAAATGTGTTACATATCAAGTTAAGGAAGGTTCTATAGCATATGGAAAGATAGATAAATCCAAGTGACCTACCTAAAAATATTAGGATTCCAAGAACAAAAATCACAGTGAACTCTTCTGTATTTTATTAATATTTAGAAATTAGAGTTCAAAATATTCCTATATAAGAACTACAACCATGTGGTGCATAATATTTTTAGTTAAAAACAGTCTGCACACAGAAGTGTGCTTACACAAGTGGCTTGTAAGATATCATCCTCAATGACATGATTGCCATCTTTGTTTTGTGTATGTGTACTCTGTGATGTTCACCAAACAAGACTGTGTAACACACATTGCTCAGCGTGTGTCCTAGTTCTTAATTTAGTCATGCGTGTGCTCGGACAGTCTAATAACTCTCAAGAAGGTCTGAAGATAAAGCTTAGTGGTAGATTGCTTGTGGTGTTGAGGCTCCAGTCTCAGTAATATACATGAATTCTCTCACGGACATACAAACAAGTACTAATTTTATGCATAAGGCTGAAGTGTTTTGTTTATATTTAATGCTTTTCAGAAATTTTCATTTTTTAGCCTCCTATAAGTTCTCATTGTAGAAATAACTAAAAGGGCTGTTTCGGGGAGCCTTTTAAATACCTTTCATCCCCTTATATCCACTTTCAGTGCCCTTATTGTGTCCTTGGATTAAATCATGTGAGTCTTTGGATAGTTACCCTATACTAATAGTGTCTCTTCATAGGTTTGCCTCACCTATATTTTGGCCTTTGTGTGGGTAAAGGCTGGGTCTTTTTTTTTTTTATCTTTTTTCTCTAATTGTTGCTTGGCAGTGCCTGACTTGTGGAAAACAACCAATAATGGTTAATGAAGGAACCCAAAAGCCCAGCTTATCCAATGCCTTAACTTTACAAGTGTGAAAAGTGAGGTTTAGTGAGATTGTGGCTTTAAGAAGTAGAAACAGGAGAGGTCATTTGTTCCAGCTGTCCATAATGTCCTTGTTAAGGCTATCATGCAGTTCTTTTGAATGTTTTATCACAGAAGAGGTTCTAAACTCAGTGTTATTAAGCTTATTAAGTTGAGAAAAAGGCTTTTCCACTTTAGGATTTCTGCTTTTAATGTTTCTTTTTTTTCTGATTATAGAGGGCGTCAAACATTTGAAAGTAGATTTCTCTCTCTCTCTCTCTCTCTCTCTCTCTCTCTCTCTCTCTCTCTCTCTCTCTCTCTCTCTCTTGTCTTTTTGGGATTGGCCATCCTTTTTTCTTTATATCATTTCACATGGGTTTCAGAACATTCACCAAATTGGTTTTTCCCTCTTTAATTTACTAGCATTCTTATTTCTCAGACAGTACAAAATAATCTCCAGTGTATTTCTATCAGTGAGAAGGTGTATATAATATACCTCCTTCCTTTATTCTGTTAAGTCAGTCTAGGATAGCAGCCATGCCACAACTTTTTCAAGTGTAAGCTATCAAGAGAAACACATAAGGTTTCACTTGGCATGTTGTTAATCTATGAATTATTTATTGTACAGTTTGCATGTATTACTGTTATATTTTTGTTTTGTTAATATTTAATCTATTAGCCAGGCAGTGGTGGTACACGCCTTTAATCCCAGCACATGGAAGGCAGAGGCAGGTGGATTTCTCAGTTCGAGGCCAGCCTGGTTTATAGAGTGAATTGCAGTACAGCCAGGGCTATACAAAGAAGCCCTGTCTTGAAAAACAAACAAACAGACACAACAAAAAATGATTTAATCTATTGGTCTAGTCCATCTGAATATTTCTGAGTACTTCTAGCTAGTATGTTACTTTTCTGACCCAGCTTTGTCTCATTGGCAAATTTAGTAATATATGGTCAATTTACTTATCTAGAATATTATCAAAAATTTGAAGTAGATAGGAAATGTGTGTTTGCCAGGCAGTGGTGGTGCACACCTTTAACCCCAGCACTTGGGAGGCAGAGGCAGACAGATCTCTGAGTTCGAGGCAGCCTGGTATATAGAGTGAGTTTCAGGACAGCCAGGGCCATACAGAAAAATCCTGTCTCGAACTCCCACCTCCCAAAAAAATGTGTGTTTTAGTGACTTGTATAAAAACTGTCCCCCGCAGTTTTAGGCACCGAAACATTTGATCCCCAGCTGATAATGTTGTTTGTGGAGGAAATACACCACTGGAGACAGGCTTTGAAAGCAAAAGCCTGACATGCAGTTTACTTCTTCATGCTTGAGGTTTAAGATGTGAACTGTAAGCTTCCTGCCCCTACCAATACCTGCTGCTTGCTGCCATGCTTCCCTGCCATGATAGAATCTTACCTTCTGGGACTGTTTAAACCCAGATTTTTTTCTTTTGTAATTTCCCTGGTTGTGGTGTTCATTTTAGCAATAGAAACCAAATTAGAACAGTGCTTTAATCTTGATTTTTGTGTACACTAATCCTTTTATATTCTAGTCCAATAAACCCATCTAAAGGGAAAACCAGAATAATCTTGCATGATTGGTTTTAGTGAATGCTTGTTGACTCTTAATTAGTATAACTTTTCCTTGCCCATGGATCTTAAATAGTTAACTAAGGTATATCAGAGTGACTTGTAATGAATATTTGTACAATTTGTGATCTCCCTGCTTTCCATTGTTGATTATTAGAATGTTTTCATTATGGTATCCTTTTAAATTTTTTTCTGAGGTTTTCTTAGGGAATGAGCTATGTAAGTTCTCATATAGACCAAGAGATAATATCTATGTTTCCATAAAGCTGAACTTTAAAACAGCCCAGAACTTTATTCTTGATTGTTATGGGTCCAAGTTTCTTTGAAGAAATGATTCACATGTAAGCAAACCTGCATTTTATTCTCTTTTGGTTGTTCTTGTTATGAGTATAAATTTGTTGGGGAAAATATTAAAAAAGTAGAACTGGCACATTCCTGTGCTTGTGCCTCTGGCTCAGCTGCTGGCACTGGCAGACAATGGCTGACCTGTTTTGATCTTGAGGAGATTCTGACTCTGAACTCTATGATCTCTCCACCCAGCTCAGTAGGTTCCCACTGGTCAGTCTCTACCATACCAACCCCCTAAACCCATGCTTGGCCGCCATACCTTTCTTTCCTGAACCCAGACAAGTTGCCATGTGAAGGAAAACACAACACAAACTTAGTTCAGAAACAATGGTAACTCAATCTCTGGGCACAACTAAACCCCAATCTTGTAACCTTTATTAAAAACTGATCCCTCTGTTGGTGAATCCTTTCAGATCCACCATGAAACCAGGAAACTAGCAGCTACAACTTATCTGTCTCCTGTCCTGGTTCCAAAGAGCTGGAACTCTCTCATGCTTCCTGTCTTCAACTGCCCAACCTGGAGGTCCCACCTACTTGCCCAGTGATTAGCTCCTTTATTTATTAGGGTTTGGCTCACAAGAACAACACCTGGCCCATCCACAACATAAATTAGAGAAAACCATCTTTTCATATTTTTTGAAACTTTAGGACACTCTGTACCAAACTTCCTACACTTTTGCTTCAGTCTTTTTCTATTCAACTTTCTTCAGAGAATTGTATCCATTCCATCTTTCCAGACTCCCTGAATGTTTTTCTTTGACATATTTGTTATGATGTGCTTTCAACCTCCATGGGAGGAGGGCTTCATTCAGGTCTTCTTCCAGAGATATCTACAGACTTTACCAAAGTAAAGACGCCTGGAATTGCAATATCCAGAAAGCCTGCTTATCTGTCAATATAAGAATGAGGGGGCAAAAAGGAGTACAATAAAACTGTTTGACATAAATTAATCCTCAAATGGGAAAGCTTCAGTGATACAGATTTTACTACTGCAAGTAACATTGTCAACCTGAAAATAAGCTTCTTCAGTAAAGACAAAATTGGATTAGAGAGTAGGCTACCTTGGATAGTTTGATTAAAATACAAATGAAAGGACAAAAGTTGTATACCAAGAAAATTTTTGAACTGGAGAATTATCATTATGAAAAGGGTACTAAATGAACCCCACTGTTTTACATGTGACTAAAACTCATTTTATGAAATATCCTGCCTGCTTTCTGGCATGTACAGAAAGGAAATATTCCTTAGTACATCATTAGAGTAGAGCTGGCTCCTCACCAAATTATGACCTCATCCTGAGATGTCTGTCCTACCTGTAGGGAAAAAGAAAGCAAGCTACAACTAGAGAGCACACTGTTCAAAACAGTACCAGGCCCTGTGACTCCCCAGATAACCTTGGCTTTTGAGTACAGCCTAGGCTGTAGAGCATTAGTTGGACAGTCCCCTCTATGGGAACTGGCATTGCGCATCTGAGACAGACACCTATCTGGCATGACCACCAGCCCTCTTAGGGTCCTGGGATTACTGAAGTAGTCCTTGCAGCCTCTCCAGGTTCCATTTATGCATCACACCTACCTGTTGTGAAGCATCACTCCTGAGCACTTAGTAAAACAAATTTCCCTAGGGAAATGATATTTCTTATGTTATATCATGGTGATACAATCAACAAAATTCAAACCATGTAAATTTATACAAGATGAACAAACTTTCTTCTGCTCATGAATCACAAGAAATAAACATTAGAAGGGGAACCTCTGGGTTAAATACACATTTCAGTTGATCTATCAGTGGGTAAAAGATAGTGCCTCTCAACCTGAGTTCAGTCCCTGAGTGGAAGAAAGAACTAAGTACTTCAAATTATCCTCTCACCTCCACACACACACACATACTTGGTGTACACACACATTCCTGTTCAACCAAATACCTAATTTAAAAAAAAGATTGATACAGCTTAAGAAATTTGGGTGCGTGCTATAAATAATTAGGACTTGTTAGATTTTATGATATTGTGGTTATGTTTTAATGAGAAGTCTTTATCATTTTAGATGCATATTGAAATGGTTAATAGATTAAAAAGGAAATAGTATCATTTGCATCAAAGTATCTAATAGCAGAGTAGAGATGGAGGTGTTATCTATCATTGTTAAACATGGTCAGCATATATGATGTAGCTTTATAATATTATTCTCCAAGTTCTATGTATATTCTAAATATTTATAATGAAATAGCAAATTCTCCTTCTAATATTTTTATTGCCATATAGATAGTTATTTGCAGATTTAGGTTCAAAACTCAGCTCTGATTATAACTTATGTACTCTCCTATTGATTGGCTAAAATTATGACTTTTACTTATAGATTGATATATTGACTATTTAGTATCTGGTATCCAATCTCTGGCTTTGCTTAAGAATCTGGTGTTATTTCTAGATAATTCTTTAATAAATAAAGTTTTAACTAGCTGGGTATCTCCCCTTGTGAAGCCTAAAAGGGTCATAAGAATTATTAAAGTGAGTTGGACAACTAGGTGGTTTGTTGGAAACAACAAAGAAACTACTCACACCCTCCCTAGTTCTAAGTAGGCTTTGTTGGTTTGTAATGCTTGATTTGTGCAGGGAATTGAGCCTAGGACCTCAAACACGCTCAGTATGTGCTCTACCACTAATTTAACAACCCAAGTATTTGACCTTAGCATAAGTTCTAGGATGGTAGGGGCAGTGTCTGCTTTTTTTCCCTGCTTTATACCCAGTGCTTAACAAGCACCATGCTATCAATAAGCAATAGATAGATTTTATTTTATTTTATTTTTTTCACAAAAACATTTGTATTATAAAACAGTGCATTTCTAGACTTAATATTATATATATGAATATAAATCATCCATTTACAACCTATTATACAATATGTAAAATAAAAACCTCATTGTGGAGACATTCCCTCGGGTACCCATACTTTGTAAGTGTTGTCTGAAAGTCCAGTATTAGAAAACAAACTGTTGGACGCACGACTGATTACTTTGGACTCTGTCTTTATATTGCTGCTATCTACATTAGAAATCCTTAAATTCTCATCATCAACATTTCACTCTTGAACCTTTTTTTTGATTTTTTATTATTATATATATATATATATATATATATATTATTTTCTATATTCTGTATTTACAATCCAAAAGCTTTCCCCTTTCCCAGTTTCCCCCTCCCCATGATAACGAAATGTGAATCAACACATATGTAGATGACAATATCATATCAGAATAACAAAAGATTAGACACTTCTTGAAATGAATCCCTTTTTTTCTTAAAAAAAAACATTTTGTGCATAATGTGTGTATATAAGTGTGTTCAGGAAGGCCATAGTAAACATGTGGAGGTAAAATGACAACATTGTGGAGTTGGTTCTCTCCTTCTACCTTTACATTAGTCCTAGGGATTGAACTAAGGTCTTCAGAATTAAAATGTGGGTGTCTACCACATGAGCAATCTCATTGGCCTTGGAGATAATTCTTATGATACCTTCAAACATTAAAAAAATGTTTCTGCCATGAGAGTAATTTTTTAAAACAGTTTAGAAAGTATTGCTATAATTCCTTCATAGTCTGTAGTGTCGTAGTTAGTATGCTATTTTTTATTAATTCTTCAGGAGTTTTTCATGTTTTAATCATATTCATTCCCTAACTCTTCCTTATACACTCAACTGTGTGTCTGTTTTTTTTTTTTTTTTTAAATCCCACCAAGGCCATTGAATATCAAATACTCTTAGATGTGTGGATTTTTCATTACAGTGTGCTTGACTTATAAGGGTTGTGCTCTTAGAGAGCAGCTTCCTGCTCCTTCCTGCAGCAGCTAACGTTTGCCAACAGCTCAATGACTTTGTTACAAATCACCTTCTCCATGCTGGACTTTTGTCTGGCTTGTGCTTGCACAGATCTTGTGTAGGTTGCCACAACCACTGTGAGTTCATATATGCAGCTGCTCTACTGTGATTATAAGACATTGTTTTTGTGTAGTCATCTACCACCTCTGGCTCATGAACTCTTTCTGATCCTTTTTGCACAGTAATCCCTGAACCGTAGTAGGAGGGGTACTGTATGTATTCCATTTATGGCTCTTCATTCTGCAGTCTCAAATTCTCTGTACCTTGGTTAGTTGTGGTCTTTGTGTTAATAACTACTGCAGTAGATGTTTCTCAGAGGAGGGTTGAATGATGTGTTAAAATGTGAGTTGGAGTCACTAGGAATCAATATAGTGCTATGTCACTTTAGCAGAATAATAGTGGTAGGTTCTCCTCTAGAGCTTCTGACCTGTCTAGCTCTGATAATGGCTAACAAAATGGGTTTTACTTTGTAGATCAGGACTTCAAAATCCAATCAGAAAGTGGCTGCTTGCTCCATCGATATTCATGCCTCTGTGCACCAGTGGGCATGTCTTGCCAGGCATTCATATTGTAGTTCCCAGGGTTCACAGCTGTGTAAAATTGATAATTACTTTTCTGGAAGCATGCATGTTACCTTTAGCAATATGAAATTTAACCAGTATAGGTGATGCTTCCAGGTCAGTACCAGCTTGATTTCGCCATGTTCTATAACTAAAGTATGTGGTATCTTCAGCAACACAGTCTTATTGTTAAATTCTGGAGGGTAACCAAGAGCAAGAACAATAGCCTATAATGTGTAAATCCATTTAAATTGTGTATTAGGAAACTTCTATAATAGTAATTTTCCTTATGACTTTTAAAAAGTCTTTTGTGTTATTTTCCTTACTTACACACCCTCCATTCCCCTCTTCTGCTCTACCACGCCAATTTAATCTTTTCTATTCCATTATCCCATTTTAACTCTTTTTTTAGCCATTCTTTTTTTATTTTTCTATATTCTTTGTTTACATTCTAAAAGCTTTCCCCTTTCCCAGTCCCCTCCCCCATGTGTCCCATAAGTCCTCTTCTCTCCATCCATTCTCCTATCTTTCCCCCTCCCATTTCTCTGTCCTGGCACTCCCCTACAATGCTGGATCAAGCCTTTCCAGGGTTAGGGCCCTCTTCTTCATTCTTCATGGGAATCATTTGATATGCTAATTGTATCTTCAGTATTCAGAGCTTCAGGGCTAATTAATATCCACTTATCAATGATTGCATTCCATGTGTATTCTTTTGTGATTGCGTTACCTTGCTTAGGATGATATTTTCCAGTTCCATCCATTTGCCTAAAAAAAAATCATGAATTCATTGTTTTTAATTGCTGAATAGTACTCAATTGTGTATATATACATTTTACTCTTTTTAACTCTTTATACCATTTTAACTCTTTATACTAGTGCATTCCATCTCCCCTAATATGAAAGTCCTTCCCTGTGGTTCCTTAGTAATTTCATAATCTCTATCGTCATTCCAAATGAAACACAAGTATTTGAAGGTTGAAATCGAGCATCCACAAATGTTAGAAAACATGACCTTTGTCTTTCTGGATCTGGGCTACCTATTTCAGAATGATTATTTCTAGTTCTATTCATTTATGTGTGACTATCATAATTTCATCTTTCTTTATAGCTAAATCTCAATTGTGTAAATATATTTTTGTTATCTATTCATTTGCTTATGAACATCTAGGCAGTTTCCATTTCCTTGCTATTTTCAGTAGACGAACAGGGGACCTGAATGACCAGGTATCTCTAGAGTAGGCTATGGAGTCATGTGTGTGTGTGTGTGTGTGTGTGTGTGTGTGCGTATGTATGTATTAGTGGTGTAGTTAGATCATGTGGTAGATCTATTTTTAGTTTTATCAGAACTTCCACATAGATTTCCATAGTTGCTGCACCAGTTTGTACTTCCACCAGCTGTGAATAAGTGTTTCCTATTCCCCACTAACCATGAAAAGCAAAACTTAATTGTTATATCTAAATCTCTGAAATGATAATCTGTTTCTCTTATATTAACTGAGGTGTACTAGAGACTGACTCAGTCTTTCTGTACATTAGGCATGTATAATTTTGGGGGAATAAATTATTTTTATTTTAAAAAATAAAGACTGTTCTTACCACACTAAAAAGTCAAGTTTAGTAAGTTCCAAACTTAACCTCTAAGAGAATTGATAAATGTTGTTTGCTGACATGTCCATGCCTTTTATTGCAGTCATATTTGGTTTTACAACCTGTTCAGTAAATTAGATTAGAAATTTTAAAAAGAAAAATAATGTCTACTACTATATTCTGCAAAAACACAAAAGGAAGGTGTTAAGGTTTTGTGATTTTTTTAAAAAAATGACTATAATTCAGATAGTAAAATACTTTCTTATTGTAGCTACTAATACAGTAGCTGCAAAAAGAAGACCCATGATCAAAATACTAAACAGATAAGAGACTAGAGAAAATATCTATAATGCATAGTTGATAGTTGAAATAAAAGGAGAACATTTGTTTTTGACATCTACTCCTTTATTATTCCCTTCTATCCCTAAGCCTGATTTCAGTAGGTTTTGTTAGTACTTTATGCTCACTCTAAAATGTTAAATGTAACCTTCAGTTTCAAATCAGAGATTGAGATACAAAGAAGGGCTGAGTGGTCCCAGGATACTAAAGATTAGTAATGTACTTATCTGGTTGCTACTTCTTGGTTAATGATAATTCTCAGATAGAGCTGAGCATCAGAAATAAGCATTTAAAAACCTTCGAACGATTGAAAAGCTGCTACAAAGTGCAAAATAAAATCACATACATAAAATGTTTTTGGCAGCATCCCAGATTTCTATTCTTCTTTGACCATGCAATTACAGTTTTCAAAAATGTGGTTTCTCTGTTCAGCACAGATAAGAAAAAAGTTAGAAGGGCAAGAAAGCTTTTAAGCATAGGAACATAGCCAACTATAAGAATTGACCACTTAAAGTAAGGAAGAAACAAAACTATAAAACACAGATTTTTTCTAAGGCTAGAGTCTTTGGCATGAAAGTAAATAAATTCCCTGTAGTTTAGTGGCTTCAGGAGGGAATAGTTATATTAAAACATTTATTATATGTATACTAATAATTAGTATACTAATATGTATACTAATTAAGGGGGAATCATGTATTTTTTAAAGAGCTATTTCTAAATGACAGATATTGAAACTGCAAGGCTTATTCATATATTCATATACAAGGTAATTTTGAGATTTTATGTTAAAAACATTAGAAGACAAAGGTATAGTAGCTGCTGCTATGCACTGAAGGCAGTTAGTGCTGCTTCTTGAGTTGGACTAAAGCTGTCTAAGCCTTTGAATTCTGACTGGCTGTTAACAGCTACAGTAAATACCTAATTGACATGTCATAACCTGGGAAAGAAATAAGGAAAGATTCATAAGTAAAATCTCCAGAGAAGTGAGTTCTTTGAGGCTACAACTTTTGTAGTGTTTTAAGACCTTGCCTAGAAAGGAGGCAATATTGTAAAGTGGTTGGGAGCCTAGAGTCAGGCTTCCTAAAGTCACATTGCAGCCCTTGTGTTTTAAAGATAGAATTTAAATGACTGAGTCTAACCTAAGTCAGACTTTTGTTCTCTGAAAAATAATATAATTAGTAGGAAATTTTTGAGGACTAAAAATGTTCAAGCATGCAAACATGGTTTGGTCATATATGATAGCCATTGTTTCATTGTTTACAAAGCTCTTATTAGGAAAATTTGAAATGAATATTTATCATAATGTTTACTACTATTGATTTATTTATTATTTATGTCTGTGTAAGTGACTGCCCACAGAGGCTAGAAACTGTGTTGGCTCCCTTAGAGCTTGAGTTACCAGCAGTTGCAAGCCAGTAGGTGCTGAGACCTAAACTGAGTCTTCTGTAAGAGGAACAATCACCCTTAACCAGTGAGCCATCTCTGCAGTCCCTGTTTGCTGTTTTTCATATTGAAATGACTTGTTCTGTTTTTCGTTTTGGCACATGACAAAGGTCATTTACAAGTTGAATGTATTTTTCTTTACTCTCTGCTAGTCATTGAAGTTCTAGAAACAGAGTAGAAATGTTTAACAAAAAAATTCTAGCCTTACATACTACCCTACTAAAAAATACTTTCAAAGTCAACTAATCAGAAGAAATCTTAGTTGTTTGAAATATTTTGCTACCCACCAATCTCTTAACAATGCTATATTTAAAGTATGCTATAAACATGAGTGTTTTGGGTTATCAGGCTTTTGTTTAATAATAACACCTTTTGGTAATACTTCATTTTAATCACCACCTCAGTGTAATCTGTGTTTTCCCCACTTAAGTGAGCTTTATAGGTTGCAGAGCACTCTTTTTGTGTCCAGAAATTCGTTTCTGGCTCCTTACTGCTGCTAGCTACTAGAATACCATGGAAAAATGTGGAACAATTCAAAGTTGCTAGAGAAACTGTCATGTACTATGTCCAAAGTAAAGGTTTGTACCCCCTTTTAGGGAGGAGAAACCAGCACGGTTAAGAAACTGAATCATTAGATGATATGATAACACACAAAGGGTATCATAGAACAGTGTTCATGCAAAGTTATCCTGCTTAACAGACTGTTTTGATGTCCCTTGTCTCTCAAGAGGAAGTAGTTACTCTGCATAATCTGGAATATCTCCATGAATGTCAACAACTGGCCAATAACTTAGATACTGTGAATCAACAGCCAGAAACCTATTGCATACAAGAGCTAAGTATAGTTTTGTTTTTTTTCCCTAGAGGATGCAGGCAGCTAAAGAACCTGAGCAAATTTCTCTAGGTGTAAGGATCCTGAGATAAACAAAATTTTCTTACTTCTTTATTTCATATGGGGTTTAGTTATTTTGTTTTTGGACTTGATTTTAAACAACTTAAATTTTCTTGCTTTTAGAAGTCTATTTAATGTCTGCACCTCCCCAGAGGGGGTCTTTGTTTTTGTTTGATTATACTTGTTTGATTTACACATCTATTTATATAGAATCAATTTTTATTTCTTTCTTTGGAATTAGAATACGCCCAGTTCAAACCAGCTTTCTATATGCAGGGTTTTATTATAAAGCAATATAGATTTGACTAGAGAACCAAATAACTGTCAATTTGCCACACACTTAATCCTACAAATCAGGAGACTGAGGTAGGAAAATCTTGACTTTGGACTATGTAGCAAGTCCTTTTCTTAAGAAAACAAAACCTGTTTTCATTTCTGGAAATTGTCCTTTGTTAACACAAAATTATATTGACCAGACACTGTTAAATGGACACTGTTTATGACAGCTAATTTTGTGTTTTTTTTTTTAAACAACCTTAGTAACTACAATTATTTATTTCATCTTCTTATCTCTAGTCCTGGCACTTAGGGGTAGTCTCTAAGTGTTTGTTCAATGAAGGAATTTAATGTTCTTCAAAAGTAATTTAGTTTCCCACTAAATTTTAATTAGATGTTGAAGATTTCTGAAGTAACGTCATCAAAATTTGGTATATAAGGAATATGGTAGTTTGGGTCTGCCTTTAAATATGACTTAGAGGAAGAATCACCTAGACTTTAAACCTGTTTTTCTTTTCTTCTTTTTTTTTTTTGTCTGCACCAGACATTGTGTAATTAAATGGGTTTGGCTTTGAAGCTGCCTTTCAACACAAAGTTGTATCATCTGTAATCACTGCATTTTATTTTTCAAAATCCAGGAATGGTATGTTAATTATTTACTGTTGCCATGTAGCCCTGAGGTAAAACAATTTGCAGCCATAAATATATTTGTTTGATTGTATGTTGAAGCAAATATTAAACTGTTCTTACTTGGAGAGAACAAAAAGGTTAGGATTGGGAAATTATTTTGAAATTACTGTATCTAAAGTAGTCTATGTTTAAGGTTAGAGTATTTTTCATTAATCTTTTTCTCTTATTGAAATAGATTCTTTTCTTGTGTAATATAACCTGATTATAGTTTCTCCTCCCTCCACTTCTCGCAGTATCTCCCCAGTTCCCCTCCCATTCAGATCCACTCCCATTCTGTCTCTCATTAGAAAGGAACAGGCTTCTAAGGGACAAAATTAAAATATAGCAAAATAAAATATAAGATAAAATAAAAACTATCATATCAAAGTTGGAAAGGACAAGCCAATAGAAAGAGCCCAAGAGAAGCAATAAGAATCAGAGACTTACAGACTGTTTTGCCCACTCAGAAATTCCATAAAAACACATAAAAAACAGAATTTGAAGCCATAATATAAGTGTAGAGGACCTTATGGAGAGCTGTGCAGGTCCTGTGTATGCTGCTTTAGTCTCTGTGAGTTTATATGGGCTTTACTCATATTGATTTACAAGGCCCTGCCTCTTACACTCTTTGCTTTCTCATTTATGGGGTTCCCTAAGGCCTGAGAAGAGGAACTTGATAGAGACATCCTATTTAGGACTGAGTGTTTCAACTTCTCCTACTCTCTGTATAATGTCTGACTGTGAGTCTCTGTATTTGTTCCTATTAGGAGGATTCTCTGATAATGGCTTGAACAAGGTACCTATCTATGAGAATAGCAGAATGTCATTAAGAGTCAGACCCCCAATAACTGGAGCAGAGGCTCTCTGTAAAGCTGTAGCCTGGCTGTGATATCTGTTCCCCAACAGAGCTGTCTTGCCTGGCCTCATTGGGAGAGGGTGAGCCTGTTTTTACAGAGACTTGATATGCCAGGGTGTCGGGGGGTACCCAGGAGGCCCCTACCACTCTCAGAGGAAAAGGGCAGGGTTTCTGGGGGTTGAGTTTGGGATGTAAATAAATAAATACATATGAAGTTTAAGAAGAGTAGTTTTATCATTACATCTTTTTTTTTCTTTAGACCAGTAGAATTTGATTTTGCCCTAGGTAAGAGTAGAGTTTTGTTTCAGTAGAAAAACTGAGGTCAAAACAAAAATGAGTTTCTCTCCTAAATCAATATGTCTAATGCATATGAAGGTTTTGAACGATGTTAGAATCAAAGAAATGCAATGTAAGACAAAAATAATACGTATATTTACGTATCTAATTGGCAAAGATGGTACTTATTTTTGACAACGGTAAATAGGTATTCTTAAACCAGTTCTAACATAAATTAGTGTGGTGTTCTGGATGGCAATCTAAAAACATCCCCCAAATTTGAAGTTTTTATAATTTATTTCAACCCACAATTTCACATTTAGTAAAGTCATTTTGAGAAAGTTTATCATGGAATTGCACAGTTTCTTATGGAAAAAGCTCCTTATATTATATATATTACATATTATAGATTATGTATCACATATCATATATCACATATCATATATTATGCATATTACATATTATATATAGTAAGCTTATAAATAATTGCTTTAGCTTTCTTCCCTGCTTTTTTCTGTTTTCCAGATTTTATTAAAGAAAAACTAGACTTTCTGGTAACAAAATATATTCCTAGTTATAAAATGTGAGCTTCTCTTTATTAATATGTAGAAGTGTTATTTCTTCTATTCAATACCTTCTTTTGTTTCTGAACAGGTCTCCAGGAAAAGTTGGACTTTTATCATTCAAGGTGAGTTGTGTTTTCTCAATGATTTAGGTATTTGTCACCTTTTTTAAAAAACATTTTCTTCAACTCTTCTGATTTACCAATTAATTATATATCTAATAAATACCTAAGTGAATATTGTGCTTTAAGGTAGGGTATATACATAAGTTTTAGAATTTCATTAATTTTTATTTGATTTATAATCTTAAAAATAAAAGAACACTATAAAGGACTAAGTATATAATTTAATGATAGATTACTTGCTTTGTATATACAAAGTCTTAGGTTCAGACCCTAGTGTTTTAAAAAAGATAAAAAAGTATAAAATAACCAAAAGTTCATATTTCTTATGGGCACATGTTTTGCGATTAGTATACATAAAACTTAATTAATCTTAGCCTTATATCTAAGTGAAGTTATTTTCTATTGTGACAGTATGTCATTGGAAGACAGTTTGGTTTGTTTTTGTGATTCTGGGTATCAAATCTAGAGCCTAGCACATGCTAGGTAACTGCTGTATCACTGAGCTACATCCTCTTTCTTAAAACTTACCTTTATTAAGTACAAGAATATAATCAAGAAAATTTACTTTCACATAAATATTTATATATTGATATTACATGCTTTTGTATATATATAATCCTGAACATGCTCTCTATTGCACATATATATGCATGTGTGTAGTATATTTATGTATAACATTCTGAAGAATTAAAATTTAATTAATTATACAAAAAAAACCCCCAAGTGAATATCAAACACCAGAGTGTTTTTTTTAGAGGTACAAGGCACAGAAAAGTATATATATATTGTGATTCCATTAAGTTCAAAAATCATACAAAGAAGAATATATTATTTACAAATATAATCATGGGATTTGCCCGATTCACTTCCTTTCGTACCCTATAAAAATTTGGGACTGATGGTTCATGCCTCTAAGCACAGCACTAGTGATGTGAAGTCAGGAAAATCAAAAATTCAAACTCATTTTTGTTTATATAGTGAGCTTAAGGTCATCTTGATCTACATGAGATATCAAACAAACAAATAAGAATGAAAAAGGAAACAAATGTGGTCAAACTGGAAAGAAAGCAATGTAAAGATAAACATAATTTAGGCTATCATTTCTCGAAATGAGAGATTATAAAGGAAAATAATAATATATTAGAGACTTGAGCCAGGCAGTGGTGGTGCATGCCTTTAATCCCAGCACTTGGGAGGCAGAGGCAGGCAGATTTCTGAGTTAGAGGCCAGCCTGGTCTACAGAGTGAGTTCCAGGATAGCCAGGGCTATACAGAGAAACCCTTTCTTAAAACAAACAAACAAGCAAGCAAAAAGAGTCTTGAAAGCTATTTTTCTTAAACTAAATGTTTAGAGAGGATCTATCATAATTCTTGAATTTTATAAAAAGTATTTTGTACTTAATATTTTCATAAACTTGTTTATAAGTTATACACGCACACACACACACACACACATATAGTTTGTTTGTTTAAATGTCCTCATACAAAATAGTATGAAGAGGTCATGTGTATCCTTTACCCAGTTTCTCCAATGGTTATAACTTAAGTCATAGAACGGTATCAAAGCCAAGAATTTGACAATGGTACAATATGAATGTATGATCTTCTGTCTGTAGTTTTGTGTGTTTACCTGTGTAACCACCACAACCAAGATGCAGAACTGTGTCATCAACATCTGTTTTGTGCTACCACTTTATATTTAACATGCTTCCAACAACCCATGTCATTTTCAAATTTGTTTTCCTTCTCTGTAATTTTGTCATTTTGAAAATAGTCTATAAATAAAATTATATAGTATATGCTCTTATGAAATTAGCTGAAAGTATTGAAATACATCAGACTTGTTGCATTTATCAGCATTGTGTTCATTTTCATTGCTTAGCAGCACATGATGTCCAAGTACTGAGGCCACTGAGCATGTTTTATGTATATGTGACATATTTAAAGGTATACTTTTTAAATATTTATTTTATATGTCTATGTGTCTTTGTGTGTATATACCACACAGAAGATAGAAGAGAGCATTGGATCCCGTGGAGTTAGCATTACAGACAGCTATGAGCCACCCAAATGTGGGTGCAGATAGTTGAACTCTGCTCCTGGGGGAAAGAACAGAGTGCTTTCACTACTGAATTCTCTCCAGGTTCTTATTTTCAGTGATCTCAAATGGTACAAATAAAGGTCCTGGTTTGTGGGATAGATATCTGTGGAAAGGGATAAATGGTCTCGGTTTTGTAGAACAGACTACTAAATGGTGAGTGTTGCAAGAAGGTTGGAGGAAGGAGAACACAATATAGCAGCCATGAGAGGACTGTTAACTTCAGAAATAAAAATCTTTTTAAAAAGAAGAAAGAAGTTGTGCTAAGGTTAGGAAATTGGGGCATTGCATGGGTAGGTAGAGAACCATTGGCGAGATACTGTGTTAGATGAAGATACTGTGTTAGATGATTAGTTAGTATGAACTAATATGTAAAGGTATGACATTTGTTGGAAATGTTCAAAACATTTAACTAGTGTGACATTTGTAGAAGCTTCCATGGTAGAATGCCAAAAAAAAAAAAAATAGAGTAAGTTGTGATGAGTCTTAGATAGCAAATTAAGAATTCTAACCTTTAACATTTTAAAGGACATAGGAGTCACTTTGTATGTCACACTTGTTCTGACTAGTGTTTTTGTTGGGTTTTGTGTTTGTTTGTTTGTTTGTTTGTTACAGGTTCTCACTCTGTAGCCCAAGGTAGCCTTGAATTTGAGATTATTCTGCCTCTGACAAAGAGACAATGGAAATAACATTGAAAGAAATGAAAGGATGGATATGATAGCCATTAAGAATTGTTTCTTCTTTATTTTCTTAGCAGAAAGTAAATGAAAGTTTTTGTAGCTTTAATCTCTGTTAAATATCCCCCTCTTCACTAATAAAAACTGGGATTCAACAGAATTACTGAATTTATTTCTTATCAAGTTTTAATTTTGAGATTGTAATTATAGTATTTCTCTCTTTCCTCCCAAAACTTCCATGTACTTTCCTGATCACCTTCAACTTCATGATGTCTTTTCTGAATTTCTTTTTTATATATTTACTATTTGTAGCTTAATGTTCTGTATCTATCCAAGAACTTAACTGTGTAGCCAGGCTGGGCTTGTACTGCCAACAAACCCCCTGCTTTGGCCTCTGAAATACTGAGGTGACAGGTGTGATATACCATATCTGGCTCCTAACTTAATGTTTTGTTTCTTTCTCCTTCCTCTTTTATGGGGTTTCCTGAGCCTTGAGTGGAGGAATTTGATGGAGACCTCCCACTTAGAGATGGGGGTCGTAAGGCCTTTTTCTCCACATAATATATGTTTGTGAATCTCTGAATTTGTTCCAATATGCTGAAAGAGGAAATGTTCTCTGATGATGGCTGAATAAGGCACTGATTATGAGTATAGAAGAATATCATTAGGAGTCATTTTATCACTACTTTTTAACCAGTATTATTTGGGTTTAACCCAGGCTTCTGTTCCTTGATCACCTAAGAAGTGTTGAATATAGGTTTCATCTCATGGAGTGGGCCTTAAGTCAAATGAAATGTTGACTGGTTATTCATGAAAGCTTTGTGCTACCATTTCCCTAACATAATTTGCTGGCAGTATTGTAGAACAAAGGTTTTGTGACTGAGTTGGCTTTTATGTTCCACCGTTGGTAACCTGCAGAGTACCTTCCTATACAAAGACACTAGAAGGTAGGGGTGAGGGTTGTATGTAGGCACCAGATTGATCTCTCTGTGATCAGTGAGTTGTGTGTGTATTGGCTTCAGCAATGGAGCCTTGCTGTCAGTTTATGGAAAGCAACCTATTGTTGTGGCAACAGCCTGGGTTGCTTGGGGATTTTGATGGCCAACAACTCAATCAGATATAATCTAGTTCCGCTACTGGAAGCTTTGTTTGCTGACAAAAGACAGCTAGTTGGAACTCTGTCTCCCTCATTATTTGGAAACTTCATTAAGATTGCCTTCATATGTTCTTAGGAAGTCTCCACTGCACTAGGTTTCTATAACACCATATGCACTTCAGTTCTATCTCTCTCTCTCGGAATTCCCTTCCTCAGCCACATCTCTTTTCCCCATTACCACCTTATCCTCTTGTCTCTGCCCAATCATACTGAGTGAGGTAACCTAGACCCAGAAAGATAAATATGGCATGTATCCACTTATATGCGGATATTAACCATTACATAAATGATAACCAAGCTTCAATCTGTAGCAATAGAGAGATTAGGTATAGAGAAAGAGACTGGATGGAAGACACATGGATATTCCTGGGAGGAGGAAATAGAACAGATTTTCTGGATATAATTAAAGGCCACGGGGAAAGCATAAGCAACTCTATTAGCCAGCACAAGTGGAGCATAATATCTGCATGGATGACTGAGAAGTGAATCATGAATTGTGCCTTTTATGAAAGCATGTTTCTGATACCGTGATACATAGGGGTTAGAGGAAAGTCTCCCTACTCCCTGGAGCTGCCAGTCTCTTGAGGGTTAGATGCATCTTCTCTTACTGAACACAGACCCGGCACTCTTCTGCTGTATATGTGTTGAGGGCCTCATATCAACTGGTGTATGCTGCCTGGTTGATGTTCCAGTGTCTGAGAGACTTCTGGTTGAGAGTGCCGGGTCTCCTCCTCCTCAGCTTCTTCCAGCTTTTCCCTAATTCAACCACAGGGATCCCTGGCTTCTGTCCTTTGGTTGGGTGTAATTATCTGTAAGTGACTCCCTCAGCTGCTTGTTTGGTCTTTCAGTTGATGTCCTGTCTTTTCTGCTGGAGGTGGCATCTATAAGTTCCCTCTCCCCACTGTAGGGCATTTCATCTAATGTCCTTCCCTTTGAGTCCTGAGAGTCTCTCACCTCCCAGATCTATGATATTCTGGAGGGTCTCCCCGCACCTCCTACATCCTGAGATTGCCTGTTTCATTTCTTCATGCTGGCCCTCAGGGCTTCAGTCCTTTCCCCACACCTAATACCTGATCGTCTTCCACTCTTCCCCTCCCTGTCCCCATTCCCACCTAGGTCCCTCTCTTGCTTCCTCCCTCTCTTTCTCCCTCTCTCCCTCTCTCCCTCTCTCCCTCTCTCCCTCCCTCTCTCCCTCTCCCCCTCCCACCTAAGATTGCTTTCTTCTCCCTCCAAAGTGGGATTGAGAAGTCTTCACTTGGGTCTATCAGCTTGTTACACTTTTTGAGTTCTGTGGATTATATCCCTAGGTATTCTGTACATTTTTAGCTAATATCTAGCTGTAAAGTTGGCTCAGTGGTTAAGAGCGCTTGTTCTCACAGTGAACCCAAGGTTGATTTTCAACATGCATATGATAGCTCATAATTATTAGTCCTCCAGTTCCAGGGAATCATACATGCACACAGTACATATATGTATATTCAGACAAAGCAGTTATACACAAACTTTAAAAACATAAATAAATACTTCCTTTTCCACAAGACTCTGCCCTACATAAAGAACTATAGTAAACTAAGAAATACTGAAAATGGGACAAATATTCTTTTACAGAGAAGAGTACCAGTTGGTTATCCAATACCAAGTAATCAGCCATGAAAATATATACACAAGTAACATTATAGAGACTGAGAAGCTTATATTTTAGGAATATACATATTCATACACACTAACACATGCAGTCAGAACACTAATATATATATCAAATAAAAATATGCCTTCTTTGCTAAGAGTTAGGCTCAATTTTTAACATTTATACATGTAAAATTATAAATTTGCTGATTATTATTTATTTAATGCAAATCACAGTGGCATACCATCTGTGTATATTTCTTTGCTGTGATTAGTAGTATTACTTTGTTATTTTAGTTTTTGAGGCACATTCTCATGTCTTCTTTGGTTTATTAATGCTATATTTTCCCCCTTTAAACCCTTTTTGAGCAATCTTTTAAATAAAGGATATCATCATTTGGTCTTCTCTTCCTTTCAACAGGAAACAGAGAATACAGCAAACAAATCTGGAAATGAGTCCCCTGTACAAGAATTGAGACAAGATGTATCTAAAAAGGTTGGAAAGATATGTCAACTTTAGTTCATAGAGGACATCAAATTTATATGATACATTTAAAATAGAATGGTTTCAGTATTGTTTCAGCATACTACTATACACATACTAATTGTTTTAGGAAATGTTTTTGCATCTGTCACCTTTATGGTGCAAGGGAAATTGGCCTTTTTATAAGTCATATCATCTACTTGGTAATTCATCCTTGAAACGTTTATTTGTTCATTTGTTTCATATGGCTGCTAAGTACTATGGCACAAGCCTTTAATCTTAACAAGTGTGAGGGAGAATCTCTGTGATCTTCCTAGTAAGTGCCAGATCAACCAGGCCTACAAAGGGGAAAAGAAAACCTCAAAACAGTAACACCAGCAACAAAATATGGTTAGAATTACTGGTTTAGGCTTTCCTAATCTTGAGTTTACTATTACAAGTTACAGAAGCTGACTAGATGTGGAGCTGCACACTTTTAATACCAGCACTTAGGAGTTAGAGGTAGCCTGATCTCTATGAGTTTTAGGTTAGCCTGATCTACATAGCAAGCTCGAGGACAACTAGGGATAGTTAGGCTCATCTCAAAATAACAACAAAATACAGAAACTGAAAGGCTCATTTTAGCAAATTATGATATCTTTAGGAGTAAGAGGTACCAGGAATACCTTATGCTATCGTGTCCATAATATCTTTTAAATAATCAGTCCTGTGAAACTCCAGAAGTTAGTTCACAAAGGAGATACAGATTTTAGTGTTTGGGAGATGTCTCAGTGAGCAAAAACACTTACTGTTTAAGCATGAGGACCTGAGTTCAAATTTCCAGAACCTATATAAAAATGCTAGTCATGACTGTATATGCTTATGTTCAGGAGTGCAAGGATGGACACAGGTTGATTCTAATTGAGTTTTCTGGCCTATAGGCAAGGAGGTAAGCTTCAGGCTTAGCAACAAACCCTGTCTTAATGAATAAGGTAGAGTGAGGGAGGAAGACACAGGATATCCTTAGCTGATATCTGTATGTAGTGCATACATACACACAACTTAAAAAAAAAAGCAGTGGGGGGAAAACCAGGGAGGGCACACTCTCAGAGGTGTAGGAGAGGGGGGGAAAGGAAGAGGGATTCTGTGAAGAGGGGACTGGGAGGGGGCTCAGCATTTGGAATGCAAATAAATAAGTAAATAATTTTGTTTTATTATTTTTTAATATTCCCTTCTAGAATTATTTTATTTATTTACATTCCAAATGTTGTCTCCCTCCCAGACCCCCTTCCAGAGTTCTTCACACCCTCCCCCTTCCCCTGTTCAGCCCTGAGAGGGTGCTTCCCCCCTCCATCCCCCTTCCCTGGGGCATCAAGTCTCTACAGGATTATGCATATCCTCTCCCACAGAGGACAGGCAAGGCAGTCTTCTGCTATATATGTTGCAGGGGCCACAGACTATCCCATTCGTGCTCTGGTTGGTGGCTTAGTCTCTGGGAGCTCCCAGGGGTCCGGGTTAGTTGACACTGTTGGTCTTCCTGTGGGGTTGCCATCTCCTTTAGCTCCTTCAATCCTTTTCCTGTAACTCTTCAATACAGTTCTCTGACCTCAGTCTAATGGTTGGCTATCAGTATCTGCATCTGTTTCAGTCATTTCTCAGAGGACAACCATGCTTACTCTGTGAAGTGGGAACCAGGAAGGGGGAACAGTGTTTGGTCTGTAAATAAATAAATATTTTTTAAAAGGAGAGGAAAACAAGAACATTGTAAAAGGGGCTGTTTGTAGTAGCAGTGTAGCATCCAAAGGAAAAGATATTTGTATTAATTTTCTTAAATAAGTTTTGAATGTTTTCTGGTCCATTGGCATTGTTCTAGCCAGTAAGTTTCTAGTGCCCAGCAAAATAGATTCCTTTCTACCTTGCAGTTTCTCCATTTTTAGTGCTCTTCACATTCATTCTTGTGAAGGGAAGTAGCCACTATCTTATACATTCTAGAATTTTTCTACCTACGTGGACACCAATAGTGTTCTCATCATGCTTTAATCATGACAGCTGAAAACATCTCCAAACATTACCAAATATATGGTATGGATTGGGGGCAAAATGGCTGTCAATGAAGAACTGCTGGTCTACCCTTTTAAAATGTGTAAATACTGCAGACTGAATTTTAACACAGATCATGCTTTTTTCTATAGAAAAGGTTATTGAGGGAGAAAAGATATTCTTATGTATTAGCATATGGAACAGAAATGGAACTGTTTTTAAAATTGGGAATAAACCTCATAATTCTATAGTAGAACAGTTTCTTTGATTTTTTTTCATGATTCAATTTTGGTATTCAACAATTTGTATACATTTATTTTCTTCTCGATAACATTGTAGATAGAATTTTATATTCTGCATTTTATTCTGGTTTGGCTTTTTTTGGTATTCTTTTTTCTTTTTTTTCGAGACAGGGTCTCTCTCTGTAGCCCTGGCTGTCCTGGAACTCACTCTGTATACCAGGCTGTTCTCGAACTTAGAAATCTGCCTGCCTCTGCCTCCCAGAGTGCTGGGATTAAAGGCATGCTCCACCACATCCTGGCTTGTTTGTATTTTTTCTCTTTCTTTTTGCTTTGGTTTTTGTTTTGTTTTGGTGTTGTTGAGACAGCTGTGTAGCCTTAGCTATCCTGAAACTCACTCTGTAGGCTAGGCTCTCCTCAAACTCACAGAAATCTCCCTAAATTTATACAGTCTCACTACCCAGCAGAATTTTTATTCTTACCATGTTTATGTGTCCTTCATATTTCTACATCATTAATATGCTTCTGCCAAACCCTTGGAATTGCATTCAGCCATTTTTACTGTTGAAACTTGTTCATTTTTTGCCACTTTCTTCCTCCTGCTGTTTCAGTTACTCAAGTGCTAGGATTACAGTGTTTATCACTACGCCAGTTTTTCATTTCTCCCTTTAAAAAAATCAGTTTCATACTTATAATTTATCCTGTCTATAGTTAATACCCAAAAGGCGTTTTGAAGCAGAGCTTAAATAGAAACTAGAAAAGCAGTGAGAAAATTCTCTGGGACATAAAGTGAGACTCAATAATACTCTTTTCAAGTTCTAGCCTTTTTTAGATGAATTAAGCATTCATTAATAATAAAGACTATAGGAGTATAATACTAACTACCCTGCCTACATTTTACCCTGCTTACATTTTAGTAGAGGGATTTGAATAAGCATAACTAGACATGGTAGAACAAGCTTGTAACCCCAGCATTTGTGGTGTGGAGGCAAGAGAATCAGAAAGATCTGGGGTTATCTACAGCTATATCAGGAGTTTGAGACCAGCCTTTATACAACCACATGCCCAAAAGAAAATATGGAAATTGGATGAAAATAAATGTAATAATTGCTGAACTAAATTAAAAAATATCAGAAGTACCCCAAAAGAAACTATCTCCTATTTGATGGCAGGCACAGAGGTAAATTCATAAAGAATGTAGCATGTAAGCTGATTTTTTGATAAATAGATAATATTTTGGTTGGCAGAGCTAAAAGAGGAAGGATATTAGCAATGGATTTGAAATGGGGAATATGCAGAATGTTTGAAGAGTCTAAGTCTATGTAATGTGCAGAATGTTTGAAGAGTCTAATTAAGTCTATGTAATGTGCAGAATGTTTGAAGAGTCTAATTAAGTCTATGTAATGTAGAATGCCGGTGTCATACTAAAGTATATAGGTTTCATTTAAAAACTACCTCGAAAGCAGTGAGCTTTTGTTGTTTAGGCTACACTGGTATCATCATCTTTGTTGCTTTTAGTTCTGTTTTCTCTTTTCCCCCTTTCCTTGCTCCCAAATTCACAGAACATCACAGTGTTTGGCACCATAAATAGGTATGGTAGGAGTCTGTCATCAGCAGGATGAAAAATGTGTCTGATGGAAATAATGGTCGGTGTGAGTAAAGTGACTATGCAGAGCTACCCGTTTTAGTCTGTGTATCATATTATTCATGCTATAGTGAATGGTAAAGTCCGAGAAGAGTAGGAATAGAACAGATTAGGGAAGACATGATTTTTAACCTCATTTTGACCCCTTATTCTCACAGTACTAACCTTTCTTTTGACACACAGTGATTATGTCAAACCTTTATAATAACCTTGCTTTTACTGTGGCCATACAGCATCCCCATGTTTTCTTCTGTACGTAGACATAGAATGCTAAGAAGCCTAAAAAGCCCCCTTTTCCTATATCTTCCTCTTATTTGCAAACTTGTTTTAAATCTTATTATTTCTATTTATTATCATCCTTTGCTGAGAATTAAGTATTCTTATTTCCCTATCCAACAAATTTTGTGGAATTTCAAGTTTTGGCTTTCATTTTACTAACTGTGGGGCATTTGGACAAATTTCCTAATGATTTGACCTCAGAATTCTTTGTCTGTAAAAGAAATATTCAAGCTATCTCCTGAGACCTCTGTGATTATATATACTGAAGGTGACATACTGTAGGCTTTCTTTTCTTTTTTCTCTAGAACTTTCAAACTTTGTTATGTTATCTTTCTCTCCTGTGCCTAACTTCCCTTCAGCTTATAAAACTGCTGGGGTACTTTTTTTGACTTTTTTTCCATTTACATCCAAACCTGCATCCCTTTCCCCTGGTACTAAAGATGAAACCCAGGACCTAGTAAATACTAGGTAGCTACCAGGCTTTTTAAAAATTATATTGTACCCACTTGAGTTTTAGACATTTTATCTTCACATTTTAGACAGTCTTTCAAAAAATTATTAGTTCTGTGAGAATTGCATGTGTTTTCAAAAAATTCACTCCTTCCTAACTCCTCCCAAATCTACCTCTTTTTTACTATCAAACTCTGTCTTCTGGTTTAAAAAAAAGCTATTAAATCCTATTTTTGTTGCCCATATATTCTTGGATGTGTGGTCTTCTGTTGGAGTATAATCAGCTCTTAGAGCCACACTCTTAGAGAAAACTGATCCTTCCTCTCCACAGAGATATCACTAGCTTCTCTGCAGGGGTGTGTGGAGCTTTATACCACAACCTCTCTTCATGCTAGGATCTGGTCTGACTTGAGCCTACATGGGTCTTATACATGGTGTCACAAGTACTGTGAGTTCATACTTTAGTTGCCCTGCTTTATCCTGATGTCATTTTCCTTGTAGTCATTTTCTGCCTCTGCCTCTTAGATTTTCTCCACCCCCTCTTCTACAATGACCCATTTTATTTGTTTTCACACATGTTGTTATCTGACGTTTGTTATCATTGAAGTCATCAATGCTGATTAAAACCTAATATGATAAACATTTTGAGCTTTAGTTAATATTATATGTGGTAAAAAGTGAGGTAATTTCTACTACTAAAACTTTTAAGACAGAGAAAAACTGTTACTTGTAATATTCTGAGCAATCAATGTGAATCTTACTGAACAGCAATAATTATCAGTTCTACCAAGATAGATCTGGGACTACTCTGTTAACTTAGTGGAGCTAGGAAATTGAAAAAGTAAAAATTATACACGGTTGGCAAAGTAGAAGGATGAGTAGATAAGGGAATTTAATGCATTAGTAATGACAACACTGGGTAGAAGATGCATGCTGGAGAGATGGCTCAGAGGTTAAGAGCACTGGGTTCAATTGCTAGCACCCACATGGCAGCTCACAACGGTCTGTAACTCCTGTTCCAGGGGATCCAATACCCTCACATAGACATTCATGTACATAAAATAAAAATTGATAATTTTTTAAAAGACTGGGTAGAAGATATATTTTCTTCTAAATATTATGTGAGGATATAGATTGCCTGTGTGTATTTTTCTCATAGATATGAGAAATGGAGTAGGAGCAATGTGAGCTGACTTGAGCTCTTTTCACGGGTCTGTCCTACATCTGAGTAATGAAACTTTACTTATAGTTGTTCAAGAATGTTTATTGCCTTGAATCTGCTTTCTTATCTCCTATACTCTTGAGTTCAGACTGAAACATATTATCATAGGTGTATTTTGTTAACTAGAGGTAGCAGTGAGTTGTTGCAGCTAGTGTGGCAGCGCTATGCAAATGAACTTTTGACATTTGGAGTCTTTCTGAGAAGATATATGACTTCACCTTACAAGGTTGACTGAATTTGTGTGACTATATTAACATAGATTCTCTATTATAGTGTTTAAGGGTATAGATTCTGGAAACAAACTTTCAGGGTTTATGCTCCTTTTACTACTGTCTCACTCTAAAACTTTGGACAAATTATTTGGGCCATATATGCTTTAGTTCCTTCATATGTAAAATTAAATTAGAAGTAAAACTTCATATAGGTTATTGTCAATATTAAATTCAATGAAGTGTTATAGACATTGCCTGACACATACTGAATTACCTATTATTTTGTTATTGTAAATAGTTTCATTAGTTTTAAAATTGCTTTTTGACCTTTCATTAGATAATTGAAAGTATTATTGAGGAAAGTCAGAAAGTACTACCATTGGAAGATGACTCTTTGGATTCCAAAGGAAAAGGACTTTCTGATCAAGCTACAGCTGGTCCTTCTGTGGCTGGGACAGAGTTTAGTAATATACCTGGACTGTTAGCCATAGAGCATGAACTACAGCAAGGTTCCGAAAAGGCAGAAAGTCAGAATGTAGCTGACGAAACTGAACTAGAAACACAAAAATGTTTTCCTTCTGATGACACCTGTGAAAAGAGTGAGAAGACAGGAGATGAAACTGATAATTTAACTGAAGTAAGCTCAGCTGAGCAGCTTGGTGCTTCTGAACTAGAAACTGAAATGGTGAACAAGGAAGCAGTGGAAGTCAAAGAAGGTGATGTTCTAGATCCTGCAGCCTTGGATGCTTTATCTAATAAAGATTTTGCTGCTGTGGAAGAAGTGGCTCCTGCCAAACCCCCAAGGCACCTTACTCCAGAACCTGATATAGTAGCCAGTACAAAGAAGCCTGTTCCTGCACGTCCACCCCCACCGACTAATTTCCCGCCTCCTAGACCCCCACCTCCATCTCGACCTGCGCCACCACCAAGAAAAAAGAAAAGCGAACTGGAGTTTGAGGCTCTTAAAACACCTGATCTGGATGGCAAGTATTAATTGAGAAATATTTTTTCTGGGAAAGATGAGAGTTGAAACTTTAATGTTTCTGCTTTTGGTTGGGGAGAAGTAAGAGTGGGCCTTTCTATGTCATCCAGGCTAGCATGGAATTTACTGTGTTCACCAGGCTACCCTTGAACTTACAGATATTCTTCTGCCTCCACCTCCCACGCATAGCCATTTGTTATAATTCTTAGATAACTTTTCTGCTTTTGTTTCAGTTTGTGCTAAAGAAAAAAACACAGATAGCTAGGGTATATAAATTACTTCTTGAATAAGTTGATAAAAGGCGGAAGGTATTATATTGGTAATAACTATTGGTAATATTACTTAATATCTTGGCATACTCTAGACTTACATATATCTTTTACCTTCTAAGAATTTGTATGGCAATGGTAGAAAGAAAATGGGATTAAAAAGCTTATAATCTAAATTTAAATCCTAGATCTTTGCATGTATAGACTCTAATCTTGAAGAAATTAAATAATTCATTTGAACCATGACTTTTCAATAAAGAAAATGAGTAATAAAAGTCACTGTTTTGCTCTTGCTCTTGCTCTTGCTCTTGCTCCTCTCCCCCTCTTCCCATTCCCCTTCCCCCTCTTTCTCCACATGCTCATGGCTGGCCTCTTCTCTCTGTCTCGGTCTCTCTCGGTGTCTCTTTCGCTCTCTCTCTCTCTCTCTCTCTCTCTCTCTCTCTCTCTCTCTCTCTCTCTCTCTCTCCCCTCCCCTTTCCATGCCTTGAAAACACTCCATTCTATTATTTTAAAAAAGCCACTGCTCTTACAGGCTTGTTACAAGAATTAAATAAAGGTTAAAGCACTTGATGTGTGTGTGTGTGTGTGTGTGTGTGTGTGTGTGTGTGTGTACACACGCATGCGCACATACACATGCTTGAATAGGCATGTGTGTACACATGTGTGTATATATATATACATATATATATATATAATTGTTAATAGTATTGTTCTGTTATAAATGTCATTGTCCTTATTATTGTTAATATTATTAGTTTTATTATCATTTCAGTACCCAAAGACAATATTACATCTGATTCTCTGCTAACTACAACTATGGCTTCAGAGAGTACAGGTAGAGATTCCCAGCCTTCTCTCGATTTAGCAAGTGCTACCAGTGGAGATAAAATAGTTACTGCCCAGGTTGGTGAATTATTGTTATATTTGATATAGGAGAATTCAAACTTTGTATAACTGGCTGATGTAATTATTGAAACTCTCTTTCTTCTCTAGGCCAAATATTTCTTTATCCCTGACACCTGACCACTTTACTTCCATGTCTAGCTTGGCTACTAACTAGTTTATTGAGGTTAGCTAGCTATTTAGCATCTGATTTTTAGAGGCCTCACTGATTAACAGGGGGAAATGACCCACCTTGAAGGTTTTCTGCAAGAATGAAATGTGCTACTATATGCCAAATATCTGGCAGGTTATGATATTTATAAAAATAGTTGCTGCTGTGTTTAATGTTATAAGTTCCCTTTTCTACACATAAAAAAAAATTCATGTACTAGACTGTTGGCTATACAAAAATATTGCATAACATTTTACCACAGCCAAATTTTGGAACTCATGATAATTTATAGAGTAGCTGAGGTGAAGGGTGGGGGATTTAACAGATCTGGAAATGTGACATTACCATCTTCTAACAATAGTAGAGGTCACAAACAGCCTGCTTTTGTAGAATTTTATATTTGCCTTTTTAAAATATTTTTAATGTAGAATAATATTTAATGGCAACTGTATGTAAACTTTTTAACATATTTGTTATCTAGCTTTTTATATTAACGAAGTTGTCGTAACCCTTCTTTAGCAATATTTATATGTGACCTGGATTAATTACAATCTTAATAGAGAACTATTGTTTTGGATGGATTCAAATAAAACATTTATTTGTTTTTAATACTACTAACACATGATTTCATGAGCAGTAGTAATTTTGGTGTCTAATGTTTTTCAGCATGTAGAGAATAATTAAGGAATAAAATCTGTCCTTTAAATTTTCAGTAGGCTCTTTTATCTGATTTGTGGAATTTTATAGAAGTGCTAATTATAATGAATAATTAAAATTTATAGAAATTGTTCCAGTATGTCTGTTTATACAATTATAATTTTAGGAAAATGGAAAAGCACCTGATGTGCAGACAGTAGCAGGCGAAGTGTTGGGCCCTCAGAGACCTAGATCCAACTCTGGGAGAGAGCTTACTGATGAGGTAAAAACATAAAATGTGAAAATCATAAGGGGAAAGTGATTAGAGATTGATTGTGGTATTGGTTACATAACACTGTAAGAGTACATAATGACCGTAAACTATTCTTAAAAAATGTTAACACACTGATGTTTCATGGTACTGTAATAATTTACTCTATTTTTAATTAACATTTCACATTTGTACATATTTATGGGTTGCAGTATTATGGATTGATAGATCAGTACATTATATAATGACTAAGTCCAGAAAAATCAGCATTTCTATCTTTTGAACATTATTTCACTACCAGGAATATTGAACTTGTCTAGTTATTGTCGTATATAATAAATTACTCTTAGGGCAAAATCATTAACAATTAATATTATCTTAGATTTGGAATTTTATTTTTATATTTAAGTTTGAATCTCTGATGGAAACTTGTCATTTCACAAAAATGTTCAGTGGAATACATACATTAAAGTAGAATCCAAGATGGGCTGATAACAAGGCTTGTTATCGCAGTACGTCAGAGGATGACATATGAAAATTATATGTTCAGGACCTATCTGAGCTTCAGAGTAAGTTCAAGGCCAGCCTGGTAACTTTCTTGGAGATTAGAAAAGTAAAACCTTTACTTGTATGCTTGCTATAATTTATAAGGTCATATATTCCATTCCCAGTACCACATGCACACACAGCACAAAATAACAGAATTTGTATTTTATAAAAGGTGAGCTTTAAAACAACCCCAGTATGTTAGATACTTAATTTTTTTCATTTTTATTTTTATTTATTTTTTTTATTTACATTGCAAATGATTTCCCCTTTTCTGGGTCCCCACTCCCCGCAAGTCCCATAAGCCCTCTTCCGTTCCCCTATTCTTCCATCTACCACTTCCCACTTCCCTGTTCTGGAATTCCCCTATACTCTTGCACTGAGTCTTTCCAGAACCAGGGCCTACTCCTCCATTCTTTTTGGACATCATTTAATTTGTGGATTATGTCCTGGGTATTCAAAGTTTCTAGGCTAATATCCACTTATCAGTGAGTGCATACCATGATTGATCTTTTGAGACTGGGTTACCTCACTTAGTATGATGTTCTCCAGCTCCATCCATTTTGTCTAAGAATTTCATGAATTCATTGTTTCTAATGGCTGAATAGTACTCCATTGTGTAAATATACCACATTTTTTTGTATCCATTCTTCCGTTGAAGGACATCTAGGTTCTTTCCAGCTTCTGGCTACTACAAATAGGGCTGCTATGAGCATAGTGGAGCATGTGTCCTTATTGCATGCTGAAGAATCCTCTGAATATATGCCCAGTAGTGGTATAACAGGGTCCTCAGGAAGTGTCATGCCCAGTTTTCTGAGGAACCGCCAGACTGATTTCCAAAGTGGTTGCACCATCTTGCAATCCCACCAGCAGTGGAGGAGTGTTCCTCTTTCTCCACATCTTCGCCAACACCTGCTGTCTCCTGAGTTTTTGATCTTAGCCATTCTGACTTATTTTTGATACTTATTTTTGTTACATTTCTCCCTCCCTCCTCCCCTCCCTCCCTCTCTCCCCATCTCCTCTCCTCTCTCCATCTTCTTTCTTCTCCCCTTCTCTCTTTTCCTCTCTACTCCCCTCCCCTCCCTCTCCCCCTCTCCCTCCCTCCCCCTCTCTCTCTCCATCTCCCTCCCCCCTCTCTTTCTGTGTGTGTGTGTGTGTGTGTGTGTGTGTGTGTGTCTGTTTATGGGCACCCACATGCCACAGTACACATGTGGGAGGTCAGAGAACGAGTTTTAATACTTGGATCTATGTGACTGAACTCAGGCCACCACATCAGCCTTGACTCCCAGGTCCTTTTATCTACTGAGCCACTATCTGATAATAGTTTCTTACCTTTAAAATTTAGGGCTGGAGAGATGGCTCGGCAGTTGCGCTTCTAAAGGACGTAGGTCTCAGAACCCACATGATGGCTTAAAACTTTAACTTCTCTTTCAGGGGATCTAATGGCCTGTTCTGGCTTCCACAGGAATTATGCACATGTAGTACACAGACATAGATGCAGGCAAAGCACCACGTACAAAATAAAATTAGGATGCATTTATTGGCCAGTTTACTCAGAATGAAGTTTTAAAACAGAGTAGATCTTTTAGGACACCAGTCATGGTGGTAATCAATTTCAGTACTTTGAAGGCTAAGCATAGCAGGTCATTAGTTTGTGGTCATCCTGACAACATAGCTAGCCACTTTCTCAAATACATTAAAATAAAATAACACATTTTTTTTAGATTATACTTTGGAAAACAGTTCAGCATTCCATCAAAATGCTAATCACTGTTACCATAACCCAGCAGTTCCATTCCTAAATCCAAAAATGTATACATATTTTATCTGAAGCAATATTGTTCATAATTGCCAAAAGTGGACATAGCCCAAACATGTATCACTGGTGGATGAATCCTTAAATAAATGTAGTATGCCCATTCAGTAGTACATATTCAACAATTCAAAGGAATATAGTATTGATGTTTGGATAAGCCTTAAATTAGCATGCAATTTAAAAGAATCCAGCTACAAAAAGATATATGTATGCATGTGTTTATTATACATATATTAGATGATTAAGTTTGTGAAATGTCCTGAATAGACAAACCAGTGGAGTCAAAAAGCAGATTAGTAATTACCAGAGACTAAAAAAAAATTTAAATGGTATTGAGAACTAATATACAAGTGGTTTCTTTTGTGAGTAATCAAATGTTACAATTTAATGATAAATTAAGAACTGTGAATATATTATAAGGCATTGAATTACATATTTTGGGGGATTGCAGTTTGTGTTAGGAGAATTATATCTCAGTGGAAATTATTGCACCCAGTAGTGACTATCCAGAATATCCTTAACTTAAAATTTTAAGGAGTTTGTAGACTCAACACATAATTCAAAGCTGGAGAGGTGGCTCAGCACTTAAGAGCGCTTATTGCTCTTCTAGAAGTCCTAATTTCAAGTCCCAATATCCAGATCAGATGATTCACAACTACCTGTCGCTCCAGGTTCAAGAGAACCAACACCTCTTGCCTCTGCACAGCACATACATATATGCACATACATGCATGTACACAATTCAAAATAATTTTTTAAAAAAAAAACTAGGTTGATTTTTCTTTTTCTTTTTACATCTAGGAAATTTTAGCCAGTGTAATGATTAAGAACCTGGATACTGGAGAAGAAATACCTTTAAGTCTTGCTGAAGAGAAGTTGCCAACAGGTATTAATCCTCTCACTCTGCACATCATGAGAAGGACAAAGGAGTATGTAAGGTATGACTTAAGGTTATTGAGCATTTATAATATTGCAGTGTGGTAGAGATTATTTAGGTTTGTAAACTACAACTGTTCCTATTTAGTTAAACTAAATTTTCAATTTTAATTGAAAAGTAAAATTAGTTCCACTATGTATTCTTTACCTTTTATCTCTGTTATAGATATATATTTATTTTGGGAGACTATTCTAATAATTAATCTCCTACTCTTTTAAAATGATTTATCCTGGAGATGGTATTGAAACAATATATTAAGATTAAAAAGCCAAGTATAAGAAGCACTTAGTCTTCTAAAACTTTTCTAAGTAGCTGTAGTGTTTATTGCAGTCAGAAAAATTGCTTTAGAGTGAAGTGACTGATCTTTGTTATAAAATGCAGTCTAAGGGATAAGTTCTAGAAAAGCAAGTACTTTGACTATATTTAATATATGTTGCATCTGATGAACTAAGAAAAAGCTATTTACATATTACTTTATTATTACTATGCACAGCCTTGTTATAGTAGGATATCATAAGCTGTTAAATTACATTAATTTAAATTTTACATATTGCATCTTGCTTTAAAATTCCATACTTTAAACTTGGAAAGTGTTTAGTAATTCTCTGGATCTTCATTAATTTGAAATTATATAAAACTTATCAAGATGAATTGTATCTTATTCTGATTATTACCTGCATTATAAGCACTAAAGGACATTTTTGAGAAGAAACAAGGTTTCTTTTCAAATCACATCCTCTTCCTTCTTGTAGCAATGATGCCACACAGTCAGATGATGAAGAAAAGTTGCAGTCACAACAAACAGATACTGATGGTGGAAGGTTAAAACAGAAAACGTGAGTTATACTACCTCTCCTTTCTTATGAGTGTATTAGAAGACAAATTTGCCAGATATATTTTTAGTAAAAAATGTAATACAGAAATGTTCTTGGCCATTTTTCCCATTATTGTAAAACAGGGCTTGTAAAGAGATTTATCTCCTATATAGTCCCTAGTTACACTCATTCTGAAGCTTCTAATATGATAGTATCATTACCACCATCCTAGTGTTGTTCTCTTGCATTGACTGATTACCATGACTAGTCATTGTTCTATCATAAACTCATAAGTCTATCAAATCCTTGCAATATTGCTTGGACATACCTGCTATCATTTATTTCTAGTAACTTCTTTCTCATAATTTATTTCAGTTTGAAAGAGTTGCTTTGAATTGGAGTATGTGATCTCCTTTTTGATGGTTTTAAATTAGTGATAAATGTGCATTCCATACTACTCTTTCCTACCCTCTATGTCTGTCTTATATTGGTATAAGTTACCTTTAAAAGATCTGACAAAAAGGATATGAATCAATATATTTTTACCATCCTTGTATTGTATTCCATAATAGGTGCTAGACTGTGAGTAAAAGAACGTCATGATCCTTAAATATTGTTCGTTCCCCTTCATGTCATCTTTCCAAACCCTAGATCTATTTCTACAAAAAGTATATAATAATCTTCCTAAGTACTCCAGTTTATGACAAGTCTATATCCACATAACTCATTTTTATCTTTAGCATTCTCTCTTAATGCGATTTTCTAATTTTAAAAGCAAAACATTTTTTAAGTTTTTATTTTTTATTCATTTTTTTTATAATATTTTTTTTATTCGATATATTTTTAATTTACATTTCAAATGATTTTGCCTTTTCTGGCTCCCCACTCCACAAAAGTCCCATAAGCCCAGTTCCTTCTCCCTGTTCCCCATCCACCCCTTCCCACTTCCCAGTTCTGGTTTTGCCCGATACTGCTGCACTGAGCCTTTCCAGAACCAGGGCCTACCCTTCCATTTTTCTTGGACATCATATGATATGTTGATTATATCTTGGGTATTCCAGTTTTCCAGGCTAATATCCACTTATTACTGAGTGCATACCATGATTGATCTTTTGAGACTGGGTTACCTCACTTAGTATGATGTTCTCCAGCTCCATCCATTTGCCTAAGAATTTCATGAATTCATTGTTTTTAATGGCTGAATAGTACTCCATTGTGTATATATACCACATTTTCCGTATCCATTCTTCTGTTGATGGATACCTGGGTTCTTTCCAGCTTCTGGCAATTATAAATAGGGATGCTGTAAACATAGTGGAGCACGTATCCTTATTACATGCTGGGGAATCCTCTGGGTATATGCCCAGGAGTGGTATAGCAGGGTCCTCCGGAAGTGATATGCCCAATTTTATGAGGAACCGCCAGACTGATTTCCTGAGTGGTTGTACCAATTTGCAACCCCACCAGCAGTGGAGGAGTATTCCTCTTTCTTCACATCCTCGCCAATGCCTCCAGTCTCCTGAGTTTTTAATCTTAGCTATTCTGACTGGTGTATGGTGAAATCTCAGGGTTGTTTTGATTTGCATTTCCCTAATGACTAATGAAGTTGAGCATTTTTTAAGATGCTTCTCAGCCATCCGAAGTTCTTCAGGTGAAAATTCTTTGTTTAGCTCTGTACCCTATTTTTAATAGGGTTATTTGGTTTTCTGGGGTCCAACTTCTTGAGTTCTTTGTATATATTGGATATTAGCCCTCTGTCAAATGTAGGGTTGGTGAAGATCTTTTCCCAATTTGTTGTTTGCCGATTTGTCCTTTTGATGGTGTCCTTTGCCTTACAGAAACTTTGTAATTTTATGAGGTCCTATTTGTCTATTTTTGATCTTAGAGCATATGCTATTGGTGATCTGTTCAGAAATTTTCCCCTGTACTGATGTCCTCAAGGGTCTTCCCCAGTTTCTTTTCTATTAGCTTCAGAGTGTCTGGCTTTATGTGGAGGTCCTTGATCCATTTGGAGTTGAGCTTAGTACAAGGAGATAAGGATGGATCAATTCGCATTCTTCTGCATGCTGACCTCCAGTTGAACCAGCACCATTTGTTGAAAAGGTTGTCTTTTTTCCACTGGATGTTTTCAACTCCTTTGTCGAAGATCAAGTGGCCAGAGGTGTGTGGGTTCATTTCTGGATCTTCAATCCTATTTCATTGATCTGCCTGCCTGTCATTGTACCAATACCATGCAGTTTTTAACACTATTGCTCTGTAGTATTGCTTGAAGTCAGAGATATTGATTCCTCCAGAATTTCTTTTGTTGTTGATAATAGTTTTAGCTATCCTGGGTTTTTTGTTATTTCAGATGAATTTGAGAATTGCTCTTTCTATCTCTATGAAGAACTGAGTTGGGATTTTGAAGGGTATTGCATTGATTCTGTATATTACATTTGGCAAGATGGCCGTTTTAACTATATTAATCCTGCCAATCTATGAGCATGGCAGATTTTTTCCATTTTTTGAGGTCTTCTTCCATTTCCTTCTTCAGAGACTTGAAGTTCTTGTCATATAGATATTTGACTTGTTTGGTCAGAGTCACACCAAGGTACTTTATATTGCTTGTGGCTATTGTGAAGGGTGTCATTTCACTAATTTCTTTCTCAGCCTGCTTATTCTTTGAGTATAGGAAGTCTACTGATTTGCTTGAGTTGATTTTATAACCTGCCACGTGGCTGAAGTTGTTTTTCAAGTGTAGGATTTTTCTGGTGGACTTTTTTGGGTCACTTAAGTAGAGTATCATATCATCTGCAAATAGTGATAGTTTGACTTCTTCCTTTCCAATTTGTATCCCTTTGACCCCCTTATGTTGTCTAATTGCCCGAGCTAGTACCTCAAGTACAATATTGAAAAGATAAGGAGAAAGGGGGCAGCCCTGTCTAGTCCCTGATTTTAGTGGGATTGCTTCAAGTTTTTCTCCATTTAGTTTGATGTTGGCTACCTGCTTGCAGTATATTGCTTTTACAATGTTTAGGTATGGGCCTTGAATTCCTGTTCTTTCCAAGACTTTAAGCATGAAAGGATGCTGAATTTTGTCAAGTGATTTTTCAGCATCCAATGAAATGACTATGTGATTTTTTTTTCTTTGAGTTTGTTTATGTAGTGGATTGCATTGATGGATTTCCGTATACTGAACCATCAGTGCATCCCTGGGATGAAGCCTACTTGATCATGGTGGATGATAGTTTTTATGTGTTCTTGGATTTGGTTGGCATGATTTTATTGAGTATTTTTTGCATCGATGTTCATAATGGAAATTGGTCTGAAGTTCTCTTTCTTTTTTGTATCTTTGTGTGGCTTTGGTATCAGCGTAATTGTGGCTTCCTAGAAGGAGTTGGGTAGTTTTCCTTCCATTTCTATTTTGTAGAATAGTTTGAAGAGTATTGGTGTTAGGTCTTCTTTGAAGGTCTGATAGAATTCTGCCCTGAAACCATCTGGTCCTGTGCTTTTTTTGGTTGGAAGACTTTCTGTGACTACTTCTATTTCTTTAGAGGTTATGGGACTGTTCACACGATCTATTTGATCCTGATTTAATTTTGGGATTTGGTATCTGTCTAGGAAATTGTCCATTTCCTCCAGATTCTCCAGTTGTGTTGAATATAGGCCTTTGTAGTAGTAAGATCTGATGATTTTTTTGAATTTCCTCAGTTTCTGTTGTTATTTCTCCCTCTTCATTTCTAATTTTGTTGATTTGGATACTGTCTTTGTGCCTTTTGGTTAGTCTGGCTAAGTAAGTTTCTCTTACTGGCTTTAATATTCTTTCTTTGTTTATTATATGTGTGGTTTTAATTATTATGTGATGGGAGCTATTTCTGCTCTGGTCCAATCTGTTTGGATTTTGGTAGCCTTCTTGTGTATTCATGGGCATCTCTCTCTTTAGGTTAGGGAAGTCTTATCTATCTTGTTGATTTTCTCAAAGAACCAGCTCCTGGTTTGTTGATTCTTTGTATGGTTCTGTTTGTTTCCACTTGATTGATTTCAGCCCTGAGTTTGATGATTTTCTGTCTTTGACTCCTCCTGGGTGAATTAGCTTCTTTTAGTTCTAGAGCTTTCACATGTGCCATTAAGCTGCTAGTGTATGCTCTCTCTTGTCTCTTTTTGAAGGCACTCAGGGCTATGAGTTTTTCTCTTAGCACTGCTTTCATTGTGTCCCAAAGATTTGGGTTTGTTGTGCCTTCATTTTCATTAAATTCTAAAAAGTCTCTGATTTCTTTCTTTATTTCTTCTTTGGCCAAGGTGTCATTGAGTAGAGTATTGTTCAGCCTCCATGTGTATGTGGGCTTTCTGTTGTTTTTGTTGCTATTGAAGACCACTCTTACTCCATAGTGATCTGATAGGAGGCATGGGATTAGTTCGATCTTCTTGTATTTGTTGAGGTCTGTCTTGTGACCAATTATATGGTCGATTTTGGAGAAGGTACCATGAGGTGCTGAGGAAAAGGTATATTATTTTGGTTTAGGGTGAAATGTTCTATAAATATCAGTTAAATACAATTGGTCCAAAGCTTCAATTAGTTTTACTGTGTCCCTGTATAGTTTCCTTTTTCCTGATCGATCCATTTAGGACAGTGGAGTGTTGAAGTCACCCACAATTATTGTGTTATGTGCAATATGTGCTTTGAGCTTTAGTAAAGTTTCTTTTACGAATGAGGATGCCCTTGCATTTGGAGCATAGATATTCACAATTCAGAGTTCTTCTTGATGGATTTTTACTTGACCAGGAGGAAGTGTCCTTCCAAGTCTCTTTTGATGAGTTTAGGTTGAAAGTCACTTTTATCTGATATTAGAATGGCTTCTCTGGCTTGTTTCCTGAGACCATTGGCTTATAGAATTGTCTTCCAGCCTTTTACTCTAAGGTAGCTTTTGTCTTTGACACTGAGGTGTGTTTCCTGTATGCAGCAAAATGTAGGGTCCTGTTTCCTTATCCAGTCTGATAGTCTATGTCTTTTTATTGGGGAATTGAGTCCATTGATGTTAAGAGATATTAAGGAGTAGTGATTATTACTTCCTGTCATTTTTGATGTTATTTTTATATTTGATTGGTTATCTTCTTTTAGGTTTGATGAAAGAAGGTTACTATCTTGCTTTTTCCAGGGTGTAGTTTCCCTCCTTGTATTGGAGTTTTCTTCCTGTTATTCTTGGTAGGGCTGTGTTTGTGGAAAAATATTGTGTAAATTTGGTTTTGTCATGGAATATCTTGGTTTCTCCATCTATGGTTATTGAGAGTTTTGCTGGGTATAGTAGTCTTGGCTGACATTTGTGTTCTCTTAGAGTCTGCATGAGAGCTGCCCAGGATCTTCTAGCTTTCATGGTCTCTGGTGAGAAGTCTGGAGTAATACTGATAGGTCTTCCTTAATATGTTACTTGGCCTTTTTCTCTTACTGCCTTTAATATTCTTTCTTTGTTTAGTACATTTGGGGTTTTGATTATTATGTGACGGGAGGTATTTCTGCTCAGGTCCAGTCTGTTTGGGGTTCTGTAGGCTTCTTGTATATTCATGGGCATCTCTCTCTTTAGGGAAGTTTTGTCCCGTAATTTTGTTGAAGATATTTGCTGACCCTTTCAGTTGCAAATCTTCACTCTCATATATACCTATAATTCTTAGGTTTGGTCTTCTCATTGTGTCCTGGATTTCCTGGATGTTTTGGGTTACAAGCTTTTTGCATTTTGCATTTTCTTTGACTGTTGAGTCAAGAGTTTCTATGGTATCTTCAGCATCTGAGATTCTTTTTTCTGTCTCTTGTATTCTGTTGTTGATATTTGCATCTATGGCCCTTGATTTCTTCCCAAGGTTTTCTATCTCCAAAGTTGTCTCCCTTTGTGATTTCTTAATTGTTTCTACTTCTGTTTTTAGATCCAGGATGTTTTTGCTCAGTTCCTTCATTTGTTTGTTTGTGTTTTCCTTTAATTCTTCAAGAGTCCCCGCAGCATCCACCATCATCACTCCCTGAAGGACCACATGAGCAACACCAGGTTCATAGAGACAACTTGGGGCAGGGCCCACTAGGGCTCCAAGGGCACCCAAGAGGAGGGCAACACATCAGCAATCTGTGCCAGGGCAAACCCAGTCATCTAGTGTTGCAGAAATAGCCTTACCGTTTCATAGGAGGTTCAAACACCAGCCAGTGACAACAAGACCAGCTAATGTCAGAGATAACAAGATGGCAAAAGGCAAAAGTAGGAACATTAGTAACAGAAATCTAGGCAATATGGCAGCGTATGAACCCAATTCTCCAATAACAGCAAGTCCTGGATACCCCAACACCCCAGAAAAACAAGATTTGGATTTAAAATCACTGGTCATGATGCTGCTAGAGGAATACAAAAAGGACATAAATAAATCTCTTCAAGAAATACAGGGGAACATGAATAAGTTAGAAGCCCCTACAATGGAAACACAAAAATCACTTAAAGGAATTCAGGAGAATAAGGGTCAAGAGATAGAAGCCAATAAAGAAGAAACGCAAAAAAAACCTTAAAGAAATGCAGGAGAAATGGAGTCAACAGGCAGAAGTCATGAAAGAGGAAACACAAAAATCTCTTTTTTTTTTGTTTTTTTATTATTTTGTTTTTCCGAGGCTGGCCTCAAATTCAGAAATCCACCTGCCTGTGCTTCCCAGCTGCTAGGTTTAAAGGCTTGCACCACCACTGCCCGACTAAAGCAAAACATTGTATCAGCACATATTATTCTCATTGTTAATTATGACATTTTCAAAATATATGTGGTATATTTGATCATAGCCAGCCCTATTTCCTTTTCTTGTCTCCCCCTCTCCTGCTGATCCCTTCTTTTTTATTATTTCCCTTCCTCTACTGGTTTTTTTATTTATTTACATTTCAAATGTTGTCCTTCTTCCAGTTTTCCCTCCACAAAGCCCCCCCCCATCCCTCTCCTTTGCCTCTATAAGAGTGTTTCCCCACCCACGCACCCCATTTGCACCTCAGCACCCTAGCATTCCCCTATACTGGGTCATCAAGCCTCCACAGGGCCAAGGACCTCCCCTCCTATTGATTTCACATACGGCCATTCTCTGCTACATATGCAGCTGGAGCCATAGGTCCCTCCATGTGTACTCTTTGGTTGGTGGTTTAGTCCCTGGGAACTCTCGTTGGTTCATATTGTTCTTATCTATGATTATGAGATTATGTATTTAGACTACAGCCTACTGGTTTAGGAAAGTGGCAGTAGGTTCTTCTTTAGTGTCATGGCCTCTTAGCTATGGATAATTGTTTGGTCTTCATTACCAGGCATGAATCTCTATTCTTGTGGTGTCTGTAGGTGGGATGGATCCCTAGGTGAGGCGGTCTCTGGATGGCCTTTCCTTCAGTGTCTGCCCCATTTTTTGTCTCCGCATTTCCTTTAGATAGGAACAATTCTGGGTTAAAATTTTTGTGGTGGGTGGGTGGCCCCATCCCTCAACTGGGGGCCATGCCTATCTACTAGAGATGGTTTCTATAAGTTCTCTCTCCCCTTTGTTGGCTATTTCGGCTAATGTTATCTCTGTTGGATCCTAGTAACCTCTCCCTTCCCTGGCATCTGGAACTTTCTAGTGGCTACTCCCAGTTCCCCATCCCTTACTGCTACTTATTTCTGTTCAATTTTGTTACCCTCTGTACTTCTTTTCTTCCTATACCTTATCCTGCCTCTGCTTTTTTTTCCTCCCTCTCATACCTTCCTCCCAGTTCCCTCCCTGTCTTTACCTCCTGTAATTATTTTGTTCCCCCTGTTAAGTAGGACTCAAGTATCCACACTTTGGTTTTCCTGACAACTGTCAGGGACTATAAATTTAAGAATTGTTCAGGAAATGTATAAACATCTAAGTGAGCTCATTTTTTTTTCTATTTTGGTTTTCCTATGCAAGTTGTCACTATATGACTCTGTATACTAGCTCAGGCTGGCCTTTAACTCACAGACTCCTACTTTTTTTGTCCTGAGTTTTGCAATTACAAGTACACATTACTATGTCCTGTTAAAGCTCATTTATCCAAGAGAAAAAATTCATGTTTATTCAGTTTTATTCTTGATTTATATATAATTGTTTTGGTTTTTTTTTTTGGGGGGGGTTGAGCCATTTTTTATTGACTATATTCTTCATTTACATTTCAAATGTTATACCCTTTCCCAGTTTCTCCCCTCCCAGAAAACCCCCAACCCATCCTCCCTCCTCTTGCCTCCAAGAAGATGTGCCTCTGCCCAACCAACTCCCACCTAACTCCCCCTTTCGATATCCCCACACTGGGGACAATCTATTGAGCCTTCATAAGACCAAGAACCTCTTCTCCCACACATGCCCAACAAGGCATTTCTTTACCACAATTGCAGCTAGAACCATGTGTACTCCGTGGTAGATGGTTTAGTCCCTGGGAGCCCTGGGAGTCTGTCATTCTTCGCTGAGGCTGCAAATGCCTTCAGCTCCTCCAGTTCTCTCCTCCCTCCAACTCTACCATTGGGGATCCAGTGCTTAGTCTGATGGTTGGCTGCCAGCATCTGTCTTCTTGTTTATAATGCTCGGGCAGGGCCCCTCAGGAGAAAGCCATAACAGGCTCCTTTCTGCAAGCACTTCTTGGCATCCACAATAGTGTTGAGGTTTGGTGACTGGTTATAGGATGAATCTCCAGGTCTCTGGAAGGCCTTTCCTTCAGGTTCTGCCCCACACTTTGTCTCCATAACTGCTCCTTTGAGTATTTTTTTCCTCTTTCTCAGAAAAATCTAAGCTACCACACTTTAGTCTTCCTTCTTGAGCTTCATTTAGTCTGTGAATTATATCTTGTTTACTCGGAGCTTTTGGGATAATATCCACTTATTAATGAGTGCATACCATGTATGTTCTTTTGTGATTGGGTTACCTCACTCAGGATGAAACTTCTAGTTCCATCCATTTGCCTAAGAATTTCATGAATTCATTGTTTTTAATAGTTGAGTAGTACTCCATTGTGTAAATATCCCACGTTTTCTGTATACATTCCTCTGTTGAAGGACATCTGGGTTCTTTCCAGTTTCTGGCTCTTATAAATAAGGCTGCTATGAACATACTGGAGCATGTGTCCTTGTTATATGTTGGAGCATCATCTGGATATATGCCCAGGAGTGGTATAGCTGGGTCATCAGGTAGAACTATGTCTAATTTTCTGAGGAACCACTAAACTGATTTCCAGCATGGTAGTACCAGCTTTCAACCCCACCAACAATGGAGGAGTGTTCCTCTTTCTCCACATCCTCTCCAGCAACTGCTGTCCCATGAGTTTTTGTTCTTAGCTATTCTGACTGGAGTAAGGTGGAATTTCAGGGTTGTTTTGATTTGCATTTCCCTGATGTCTAAGGATGCTAAACATTTCTTTATGTGCTTCTCAGCCACTTGAGTTTCCTCAGTTTAGAATTCTTTGTTTAGCTCTGTACCCCATTATTTAATAGGATTATTAGACTCTGTAGTCTAACTTCTTGAATTCTTGGTATATATTGGATATTAGCCCTCTATTGGCTGTAGGATTGGTAAAGATCTTTTCCCACTCTGTTGGTTGCCATTTTGTCCTGTTGACAGTGTCCTTTGCCTTACAGAAGCTTACAATTTTATGAGGTCCCATTTGTCGATTTTAGATCTTAGCGCATAAGCCATTGCTTATTGGTGTTCTGTTCAGGAAATTTTCCCCTGTGACCATGTGCTCAAGATTCTTTCCCACTTTCTCCTCTGTAAGCTTCAGTATGTCTGGTTTTATGTGAAAGTCCTTGATCCATTTGGACTTGAGCTTTGTACAAGGAGATAGGAATGGGTCTATTTGCATTTTTCTACATACTGACCTCCAGTTAATCAAGCTCCATTTCTTAAAAATACTGCCTTTTATCCACTGGATGTTTTTAGCTCCTTTGTCAAGTGACCATAGGTGTTTGAGTTCATTTTTGGGTCGTCAATTCTGTTCCATTGATCTTCCTGCCTGTCTCTGTACCAATACCATACAGTTTGTATCACTAGAGCTTGATGTCAGGGATGGTGATTCCACCAGAAGTTCTTTTATTGTTGAGAATAGTTTTTGCTATCCTGGGTTTTTGTTATTCCAAATGAATTTGAAGATTGCTCTTTCTATGAAGAATTCTTCTTCTATGAAGAATTGATTAGGAATTTTGATGATGGGATTGCATTGAATCTATAGATTTTTTTTTTGACAAGATGGCCATTTTTACTATATAAATCCTGCCAGTCCATGAGCATGGAAGATCTTTCCATCTTCTGAGATCTTAGCTTTCTTTCTTCAGAGGCTTGAAGTTCTTGTCATACAGATCTTTCACTTGCTTAGTTAGAGTCATGCCAAGGCATTTTATATTATTAGTGACTATTGTGAAGGATGTCATTTCCCTAATTTCTTTCTCAGCTTGTTTATACTTTGAGTAGAGGAAGGCTGTTGATTTGTCTGAGTTAATTTTATATCCAGACACTTTGCTGAAATTGTTTATCAGGTTTAGGAGTTCTCTGGTGGAATTTTAGGGGTCACTTAAGTATACTATCATATCATCTGCAAATAGTGATATTTTTGACTTATTCCTTTCCAATTTGTATATCTTTGACCTCCTTTTTTTGTCTAATTGCTCTAGCTAGAACTTCAAGTACTATATTGAATAGATAGGGAGAGAGTGGGCAGCCCTGTCTGGTCCCTGATTTTAGCAGGATTGCTTCATTTTTTTTCTCCATCTAGTTTGATGTTGGCTACTGGTTTGCAGTATATTGCTTTTACTGTGTTTAGGTATGGGCCTTGAATTCCTTATCTCTCCAAGACTTTTAACATGAGGGATGCTGAATTCTGCCAAATGCTTTTACAGAATCTAATGAAATGATCATGTGTTTTTTTCTTTGAGTTTGTTTATGCAGTGTATTACATTGATGGATTTCCATATATTGAACCATCCCTTCATCCCTGGGATGAAGCCTACTTGGTCTTAGTAAATTATCCTTTTAATGTATTCTTGGATTCAGTTGGCAAGAATTTCCTTGAATACTTTTCCATCAATTTTCATAAGGGAAATTGGTCTGAAGTTCTCTTTCCTTGTTTGATCTTTATTTGATTTATTATTGTGGCTTCAAAGAATGAATTGGGTAGTGTTCCTTGTGTTTCTATTTTGTGGAATAGTTTGAAGAGTATCAGTATTAGTATCTTCTTTGAAGATCTGATAGAATTCCCCACTAAACCCATCTGGTCCTGGAATTTTTTTGGTTGGGATACTGTTAATGACTGCTTCTATTTCCTTAGTGCTTATGGGACTTTTAGATGGTTTATTTGATCCTGTTTTAACATTGGCACGTGGTGTGTGTCTAGAAAATTGTCCCTTTCATCGAGGTTTCCAATTTTGTTGAGTATAAGCCTTTGTAGTAGGATCTGATGATTTTTTTTTTAATTTAAAGTGTCTGTTGTTAAGTCTCCCTTTTCGTTTCTGATTTTGTTAATTGGGGTAGTACCTCTGTGCCCTCCAGTTATTATTGCTAAGGGTTTTTCTATTTTATTGATTTTTCTCAAAGAACCAGCTCCTGGTTTTATTGATTCTTTGTATAGTTCTTTTTGTTTATATTTGGTTGATTTTGGCCCTGAGGTTGATTATTTCCTGCTGTCTACTTCTCCTGGGTATATTTGCTTCTTTTTGTTTCAGGTGTGCTGTCAAGCTCTTAGTGTAAGCTCTCTCCATTTTCTTTTTGGAGGCACTTAAAGCTATGAGTTTTCCTCTTAGCAATACTTTCATTGTGTCCCATAAGTTTTGGTATGGTGTATCTTTATTTTCATTAAGTTGTATAATGTCCTTATTATCTTTCTTTATTTCCTCCTTGACTGGCTTTCATGTGTATATGTGCTTTCCATTGTTTTTGTTCGAACCTAAGATCATGCTTAGACTGTGCTGATCTGATAGGGTGCATGGAATTATTCCAATATTCCTATATCTGTAGAGGCCTGTTTTATGACCAGTTATATGGTCAATTTTGGAGAAGCTGCCATGCTGAGAAAAAGGTACATTCTTTTGCTTTAGGATGAAATGTTCAATAAATCACTGTCAGATCCATTTGGTTCATAACTTCTGTTAGTTTCACTGTGTCTCTGTTTAGTTTCTGTTTCCATGATTTATCCACTGCTGAGAGTGGGGTGTTGAAGCCTCCCACTATTATTGTGTGGGGTGCAATATGTGCTTTAAGCTTTAGTAAAGTTTCTTTTATGAATGTGGGTGCCCTTGCATTTGGAGCATAGATGTTCAGAATTGAGAGTTCATATTGGTAGACTTTTCCTTTAGCCAGTATGAAGTGTCCCTCCTTATCTTTTTTGACAACTTTTGGTTGAACGTCGATTTTATTTGATATAAGAATGGCCCCTCCAGGTTGTTTCTTGGGACCATTTGCTTGGAAAATTGTTTTCCAAACTTTGACTCTGAAGTAGTGACTGTCTTTGTCACTGATGTGGGTGTTTTGTATGCAACGAAACGTTGGGTCCAATTTACGTATCCAGTCTGTTAGTCTATGTCTTTTTATTGAGGAATTGAGTCCATTGATGTTAAGAGATATTAAGGAAAAGCGATTGCTACTTCCTGTTATTTTTGTTGTTAAAGGTGGAATTATGTTTGTGTAGCTATCTTCTTTTGGATTTGTTGAAAGAAGATTACTTAATTGCTTTTTCTAGGGTGTAGTTTTCGTCCTTGTATTGGTATTTTCCACCCATTATCCTTTGTAGAGATGCATTTGTGGAAAGGTAATGTGTAAATTTATTTTTGTCATGGAATATCTTGTTTTCTCTGTCTATGGTTATTGAGAGTTTTGCTGGGTATAGTAGCCTGGATTGACATTTATGTTCTTTTAGGGTCTGTATCATATCTGCCCATGATCTTCTAGCTTTCATAGTTTCTGGTGAGAAGTTTCTTGTAATTCTGATATGTCTGCCTTTATATGTTACTTGACCCTTTTCTCTTACTGCTTTTAATATTCTTTCTTTGTTTAGTGCATTTGGTGTTTTGATTATGTGATGGGAGGAATTTCTGTTCTGGTCCAGTTTGTTTGGAGTTCTGTAGGGTTCTTGTATGTTCATGGGCATCTCTTTCTTTAGGTTAGGGAAGTTTTCTTCTATAATTTTGCTGATAATATTCTCTGGCCCTTTAGGATATAAATCCTCACTCCCATCTATACCTATAATCTTTAGGTTTGGTCATTGTGTCCTGGATTTCCTGGATGTTTTGGGTTACAAACTTTGCATTGGGTTTGTCACTGAGGTGGGTTTTTGGTATGCAACAAAATGTTGGGTCCTGTTTCTGTATCAAGTCTGTTAGTCTCTGTCTTTTTATTGAGGAATTGAGTCCATTGATGTTAAGAGATATTAAGAAAATGCAGACATTGGGTATGCATTTTGCCCTTTCTTTGACTGTTGAGACAATATTTTCTATGGTATCTTCAGCACCTTTGATTCTTTCTTCCTTCTCTTGTGTTCTGTTGTTGATGCTTCCATCTATGACTCCTGAATTCTTTCCAAGGTTTTCTATCTCCAGAGATGTCTCCTTTTGTGATTTCTTTGCTGTTTCTACTTCTGGTTTTAGATCTTGGATTGTTTTATTCAGTTCCTTCACTTGTTTGTGTTTGTCTGTAATTCTTTCAGGGATTTTTATATTTCCTTTTAAAGGGCTTCCAACTGTTGATCCATGTTCTCCTGTATTTCTTTAAGGGATTTTTATGTATCCTCTTTAAAAGTTTCTACCTGTTGACACATGTTCTCCTGTATTTCTTTAAGGGAGTTATTTATGTCCTTCTTGAAGTCCTCTATCAGCATCATGAGATGTGATTTTAAATCCAGATCTTGCTTTTCCTGTGTGTTGTGGTATCCAGGACTTGCTGTTGTAGGAGAACTGGGTTCGAAGGGTGCCACATTTCTGTTTCTGTTGGTAATATTCTTGTGCTTGCCTTCTGCCATCTGGTTATCTCTGGTATTATCTGTTTTTGCTGTCTTTGACTGTGGCTTATCTGTCCTGCAAACCTGAGTATCTGTACTCTTGGGATTCCTGTTCTCTCTGTGCACATAGGTATATAGGCACTCTTGGGAGACCAGCTCTCTTGTAGTGGTATTTGTATATCTAGCTCTGTGGCCCAGGACCAGCTCTGCTCTCTCAGGTGTCTCCACAGTCCTGGGAGGTTAGCTATCTCCCAGTACCACCTGGATATGGTGTACTGTGGCAGAGGATGGTACCCATCTGGAGACAGAAACTAGAATCCTCCTGCCTGAGGTTTCTGGACAGGTTCCTCTGAGAAGCTTGTCCTACCTGTGCTCTCAGGCCTCTCCACACTCCTATGAAGGGATTGGTGACAGAAGGGGTGGAAGGAATAGAAGGAGAATGGTGTTTGGGGGATAGGAGTTTTTGGCATTTGATGGGTGGTGAGGCCACTGGGTCCGCAGTGGCAGTTCTGGGGATCCAGTGGTGGGAGAGGGTTTCTTAACAAATTCTCTGAGTGAAGCAGGTTCTCTAGAATTGATCAGGAGATGGTATCTTCACTGTAGCAGACGCTGCAGCCTAAAGGTTAGGTGGTGAAAGGGGTGGAAGTAATGGAAGGAGAGTGGTATTCAGGAGGGGCATTGGTGGTTGATGGCTGGTGGGTCCACCTGGCCCCCAGCAGCAGCTCTAGGACTCCAGAGGTGGGAGGGGGGTCTTACCAACTATTCTGAGTGCAGTGGCTTTTCTAGGATGGATCAGGAGATGGTGTCTTTACTGGTTATCTAGTACCTGAGCTTCCCAAGCAACAGAGCAACTGCAAACCATGACATATATGTTGACATGTATGATTTTGGGGTAATATTTAGATTGCAAGGTTGTAATCAGAAAATGATGAGAAGGCCCTTACATAGTAAAATACTCTGTATATACAGGGGCTTCTTCCAGCTTTTGCTCTTACCGTGATACACATAGAACATAGAAGTATTTCGACCGAGTGATGGGGTAAACTAAGAAATCAGCCAGTGGGCAAAAGAGAATGGCTTGTGGTTCTGACTTTCCTGGACCATAACAAGTTATTTTGAAATCTGAGGAAGCTACCAATAATTGAGCCTATCTCCACCCCACCACTGCCAGTGAATTATTATTCAGACTTGAAAGGTGTGGGTCTGGAATATATGATAACTGTTAACTGGGAGGAATCATATTAATCTATTTTTCTCTGAAGGATAGTGACTTGAATGTGTTCATTCCATAAAACAAGGAACATGAAAACTTGAATACCTACTATTAATGTTTTAAAAGATAGCTCTTCAGTTTGTCTGTGGATAGTTCCCATGGCACAAGTTGTGACAATATACATTTTGTATATTTTCTTCAGGACTCAACTAAAGAAATTCCTCGGAAAATCAGTGAAGAGAGCAAAGCATCTTGCTGAGGAATATGGTGAACGTGCTATAAATAAAGTTAAAAGTGTAAGAGATGAAGGTCAGTAAAATAAGGATGTTTCAACTGAATACTTCATTAATGTGTATATTCTAAATTTAGCTTCTCATTTATAAGAAGTACTCCATATCAATAAATATAATAACCTTTTATAGCCACAAATGAGTTAGTTAATTTTATGAATATGAAGAATGATAATGAAAATGTTTTAAGTATGAATTAGTTTAGTAGTTTTCTGATTATAACAACCTTGAATAATTTACTATACAGTGATCAGGTAAAAATTGATTTTGTCAGACTTTTGGCTTTTCACACTTTTTAAGGGAATAGAGAAATGACTTAGTTGTAGAGAGCACTGGCTGCTTTTCCAGAAAACACGTGTTAAATTTCCCAGTATTCACATGGCACCCTAGAGCTGTGTCTAACTCCAGTTTTAGGGAATCTGACATCCTCTTCTGGCTTCCATGGGTACCAAACACATACTTGATACATAGACATTCATGCATATAAAACGCTCATACCCATCAAAATAAATAAAATTTTTAAAATGTTTTTTAATTAGGTAAACTTGGGTTAGGCAATTGTTTGATTGGATAAAAATACTTGCCATATATGGTGGTTTGACTATGCTTGGCCCATAGGGATTGGCACTGTTAGGAAATATAGCCTTGTTGGAGGAATTGTGTGTCACTGTGGAGGGAGGTGAGCTTTAAGACCGTTTTCCTAGCTGCCTGGAAGCCAGTGTTCCCCTGTTTGCCTTCGGAAGAAGGTGTAGAACTCCCAGCTCCCTCTGTAGTACTATATCTCCCTGGGTGCTATCACACTTCCTGCCATGATGGTAATGGACTGAACCTCTGATCCTGTAAGCATTTGCCTTGGCTATGGTGTCTCTTCTCAGTAGTGAAAACCCAACTAAGACAGAAGTTGGTATGAGGAATGGGGTATTCCTGTGATAGGCCTGACCATTACTTTTGTTTGGAAGAATGTGGATTTAGGGACTTTAGATTTAGAAAGCAGTAGAATACTTTAAGTAGAGTTTAATGTGCTATCCTAGTAGGAATATGGAAAACTTTGTTGTTGGAGGTGATTTTGACTGTGGAAGCCTAGCTCTAGAGGTTTCAGAGGAGAAGAATTTTAGTATTTAGTGGCCAAGACCCTATTCTTGTGATATTTTGGTGAAGAATGTTGTTGCTTCTTGCCCTTGTCCATAGAGTCTACCTGAGGTTAAGGTGAAGAGAGTAAAATTAATTGCACTGACAAAGGAGGTCTCAAAACAACCCATTTTAGACTGTGTGCTGTGGTTTTCTCTCATAATGAACATCTTGATTGAAGTATAGCAGGCTTCACAAGAAAAAATACAAAATGTATGGGTCAAAGGTAAAAGGGCACCAGGAAGTGCAATGGAGTTGAGTCCTGTGTTCCAGGAGATAAACAGATTAAAAGAGTGGTAATTTTGGGGAAAGATCCCACCCAACTAAGCTTAGGTCCAGATATAGTAGTAAAAGCATTTAATCCCAGAATATTGAGGCAGACATATCACTGAATTCATGGCCAGCCCAGGACTGAGCAAGTTCCAGGTGAAGAAAGTCATAGGTCTAGGCATGGTAGTACATACATTTAATCCCAACACTTAGGAGACAGAGCCATGCAGATCTCTAAGTTCAATGTCAGTCTACAGAGCAAGTTCCAGCCAAGCTTAGGCAGTGAAGGAGTTGGAAAACAGAAAGCTGGTGATAATATAATAGAACAAGGGGACAATGTTCCAGCCCCAGCAAGCAGCTCTGGCCATGTGGCTCTAGCTTTATAATCAATAGGGGGAAACTACATGGGACAATTGATGCTGGCTCTCTGGAGCTAACAAAAAACCAGGAAAGCAAAAACTATTCTCAAATATAAAAGAACTTCTCGGGGAATCACCATCCTTGATCTCAAGCTATACTACAGAGGAATAGTGATAAAAACTGCATGATATTGGTACAAAGGCAGACAGGTAGATCAGTGGAATAGAATTGAACACTCCGAAATGAACACATACACCTATGGTCACTTGATCTTGGATAAAGGAACTAAAACCATCCAGTGGAAAAGAAACAACATTTTCAACAAATGGTGCTGGTTCAATTGGAGGTCAACATGTAGAAGAATGCAAATTCATCCATTCTTATATCCTTGTACAAAGCTCAAGTCCAAGTGGATAAAGGACCTCCAACCAGATACACTAAAACTAATAGAAAAATTAATAAAGATAATAGAAAAAGTAATAAAAATAAAACTAATAAGAAAAAGTGGGGCAGAGCCTCAAACACATGAGTACAGGGGAAAATATCCTGAAAAGAACACCAATAGCTTATGCTCTAAGATCAAGAATCAGCAAATAGGACCTCATAAAATTGCAAAGTTTCTTTAAGGCAAAAGGCACTGCCAATAGGACAAAACAGCAACCAACAGATTAGGAAAAGATCTTTACCAAACCTACATCTGATAGAGGGCTAATATACAATATATACAAAGAACTCAAGAAGTTAGACTCCAGAGAATCAAATAATCCTATTAAAAATGGGGTACAGAGATAAACAAATAATCTCAACTAAGGAATATTGAATGGCCAAGAAGCACCTAATGAAATGTTCAACATCCTTAGTCATCAGGAAAATGTAAATCAAAACAGCCCTGAGATTCCATCTCACACTACTCAGAATAGCTAAGATCAAAAACTCAGGTGACAGAAGATGTTGGCAACGATGTGGAGAAAAACAAACACTCCTCCATTGTTGGTGGGATTGTAAACTGTTACAACCACCTGTAAATCAGTTTGGTGACTCCTCAGAAAATTGGACATAGTATTACCTGAGGACCCAGCTATACCTCTCCTGGGCATATACCCAGAAAATGCTCCTGCATGTAATAAGGACACATGCTCCACTATGTTCATAGCTGCCTTATTTATAATAGCTAGAAGCTGGAAAGAACCAGATGTCCCTCAACAGAGGAATAGATGCATAAACTGTGGTATATATACACAATGGGGTACTCTTCAGCTATTAAAACCAATGAATTATGAAATTCTTAGGCAATGGATGGAACTAGAAAACATCATCCTGAGTGAAGTAACCAAATCACAGAAGAACACACATCTTATGCACTCATTGATAAGTGGATATTAGCCCAAAAGTTCAGAATACCCAAGATACAATTCACAGAGCACATGAAGCTCAAGAAGAAGGAAGACCAAAGTGTGGATGTTTCTGTTCTTTTAAAAAGGGGAAACAAAATACTCAAGGGAGCAAATAGGGAGACAAAGTGTGGAACAGACTGGAGGAAAGGCCATCCAGAGATTGCCCCACCTGGGGATCCATCCCATATACAGTCAGACACTATTGTGGATGCCAAGAAGTACATGCTGATAGGAACCTGATATAGCTGTCTCCTGAGAGGCTCTGCTAGAGCCTGACAAATAAAAGGTGGGTGCTCGCATCAAATCATTGGACTGAGGATGGAGTTACCAAGGGAGTTAGAGAAAGTAACCAAAGAGCTGAAGAGATTTGCAACTGCATAGGAAGAACAACAATATCAACAAACTAGACCCTCCAGAGCTCCCAGGAACTAAACCACCAACCAACGAGTACATATGGAGGGACCAATGGCTCCAGCTGCATATGTATCAGCGGATGGCCTTATCTGGTATCAATGGGAGGAGAGATCCTTGGTCCTGTGAAGGCTCGATGCCCTTTTGTAGGTGAAGGACAGAGCAGGGAGGTGGGAAAGGGTGGGTGGGTATATAAACTGTGGTATATATACACAATGGGGTACTCGTCAGCTATTAAAACCAATGAATTATGAAATTCTTCATATGAAGTCTGGGCACACACTCATAGACGCAGAGGGAGGGAAAGGGAGTAGGAGGTTTCTGGAAGGGAAAACCGGGAAAGGGGATAAATTTGAAATGTAAAGTAAGAAAATATCCATCAAAAAGATAAACAAAAGCAAGCAAACTTTAAAAAAAAAAGGAAACTAGGGATGATTAAGGAGAGACCAGCATTACTGATGTGAAATCTTCTGGAAAATATTTGAGAGCAGTGTTCCAAAGATAGCCGAGGTTGTTTCTTGTGCCGCAGCTGTACTTGATAATGTGTAAGAGTCACCCAGGTGTTACTGGTTTTGTAGGTATGAAGGGATCATGGAGAGAAGCTGAGGCTTGCCACTGTGAGAGGCCACAGTGGCAGTGCTGAAGGTTCAGCCTTCTTTACAGTTGATGACCCAGGACTGATGGGGTCTTGCAAAGAAGTTGAGGCTTGGCACCATGATGTAAGCCTATGAGAGGCTATTAATAAAGTCTACTTGGAGGGTAAGACTCCAGCATATTAGAGATGTCAGTATCATGGAATGACCACTAAGAGCAGCAGCAGCATTTGAATGGATTGGAGTCAGTCAGAGCCTAAGACTGCTACAAAGGTAGAGCTGGAGAAGTGACACAAGCCTGTAGAGTCCAGCTCCTACATTTTAACGGCGGGTTCCCTGGAAGGAGAGATGGGATTTGGACAGGGTGGCAAGAGAAAACACGTGGCGAGAGACAAACATGGCTTCTGGTTCAACTCTTCATCTTTAATCCATCTCTCCCAAGATCCAAAGGCAGGCCAAGCCCCTCCCCTGAAGGCTGGAAACCTTCTTGTTCTTCAGGAGGCAGGCGACCAGAAGATTATATATGGATCTGAGACATTGGAACAAGAAGCTGTAAAGTTGAAGTTGCTTTGGATATCCCAAGATGTTAGAGATATCAGAACCATGGGATAGACAATGAGGAAATCTGGTAATATGGAATGGAACCAGCCTAAGAGAATGAAGTTTGTTGCAATTACCAAAGCTGAAAGGAGTTGGAGATCTGGAGTGCTTTGACATCAGACATGGAGATATAAAGTTTGGAGTTTGCCCAGTTGGATTTTGCTCTTGTTTGGTCCAGTATTTCCTTACTTTGACATTTTAGAATGATAATTCATATCTTACATGATTTTGGAAGTATGTGATCTGTGGATTGATTGTGATGAGTGTTTAGGGGATTAGAGTTGGATTGCATAAATCTTAGAAGAGACTTTGAATTTCGGACTTTTAAATATTGTTGAAACTGTGATAGACTATGGGGATGTTTAAAGCTCAACTAAATGTAGTTTTCATTATGCTATGTATAGGAATTGCTCCCATAGAAAATTTGAACAAGTTTGTGGAGACCTGCTGTGGAGGTAGAATGTAGTGGTTTGAATATATGTGACACATAAGAAGTGGCACTGTTAGAAAGTATAACTTTCTCCACATCCTAGTCAACACCTGCTGTCTCCTGAGTTTTTAACCTTAGCCATTCTGACTGGTGTGAGGTGAAATCTCAAGGTTGTTTTGATTTTCATTTCCCTGATGACTAATGATGTTGAACATTTCTCAAGGTACTTCTCCGCCATCCGAAGATCTTCATGTGAAAATTCTTTGTTTAGCTCCGTACCCCACTTTTTAATAGGGTTATTTGGTTCTCTGGGGTCTAACTTCTTAAGTTCTTTGTATATATTGGATATTAGCCTTCTGTTGGGTTTAGGGTTGGTGAAGATCCTTTCCCAATCTGTTGGTTGACGGTTTGTCCTTTTGACAGTGTCAGTTGCCTTACAGAAACTTTGTTATTTTATGAGGTCCCACTTGTCAATTCTTGATCTTAGAGTGTAAGCTATTGGTGTTCTGTTCAGGAACTTTCCCCCTGTGCCCATGTCCTCAAGGGTCTTCCCCAGTTTCTTTTCTATTAGTTTCAGTGTGTCAGGTTTTATGTGGAGGTCCTTGATCTACTTGGGATTGAGCTTAGTACAAGGATATAAGAATGAATCAATTCGCATTCTTCTACATGCTGACCTCCAATTGAACCAGCACCATTTGTTGAAAAGACTATCTTTTTTTTCACTGGATGCTTTCAGTTCCTTTGTTGAAGATCAAGTGACTATAGGTGTGTGGGTTCATTTCTGGGTCTTCAATCCTATTCTATTGATCCACTTGCCTGACATTGTACCAATACCATGCAGTTTTTATCACTATTGCTCTGTAGTAATGTTTGAGGTCTGGGATACTGATTCCCCCAGAAGTTCTTTCCTTCACTGCTGGTGGGATTGCAAGATGGTACAACCACTTTGGTAATCAGTCTGGCAGTTCTTCAGAAATCTGGGCATGACACTTCCGGAGGACCCTGCTATGCCACTCCTGGGCATATACCCAGAGGATTCCCCAGCATGCAATAAGGACACATGCTCCACTATGTTTATAGCAGCCCTGTTTGTAATAGCCAGAAACTGGAATGAACCCAGGTGTCCCTCAACAGAGGAATGTATACAAAAAATGTAGTATATTTACACATTAGAAGCAATGAATTCATGAAATTCTTAGACAAATGGATGGAGCTGGAGAACATCATACTAAGTGAGGCAACCCAGTCTCAAAAGATCAATCATGGTATGCACTCACTGATAAGTGGATATTAGCCTAGAAACGTGGGATACCCAAGACATAATCCACCTATTAATTGTTGTCCAAGAGGAACGGAGGAGTGGCCCCTGGTTCTGGAAAGACTCAGTGAAGGAGTATAGGGGAATATCAGAACAGGGAAGGGGGAAGGTGTGGATGGAGGAATAGGGGGAGGGAAGAGGGCTTATGGGACTTTTGGGGAGTGGGGAGCCAGAAAAGGGGAAATTATTTAAAATGTATAAATTTTATTTATATATATATATATATATATAAAATAAAAAAAGATATAATGTACAAGATACTTGCTAAGAAAAAAAAAGAAAGTATAACTTTGTTTGAGAAAATGTGTCACCGTGGGGGTAGGGTTTGAGATCATCCTCCTAAGCTGCCTGCAAGCCAATCTTCTGTTTGCCTTTGGAACAAGATGTCGAACTCACAGCTCCTTCTCCAGCATCCTGTCTGCCTAGATGCTGCGGTGCTTCCTGCCTTGATAATGGATTGAACCTCTGAACCTATAAGCCAGCCCCAGTTAAATATTGTTTCTTATAAGAGTTGCTTTGGTCATGGTCTTTCTTCTCAGCAATGGAAACCCTAAAACACTATAGAAACTTGATGGGTGTCTTGGAATTCATTCAAAATCTAAATGCTGAAGTGAACACTTACAATACCAGGATTTTTTTGATGATAGAGGAGATGGAGAAAGGAGAATTGTTCTCAGGTTCACAGGCTAACTAGTTTGCAGTATGTAGCACAGCAAAAACAAAACCAACCAGCCAAACAAACAAACAAGGAACAAGAAAAACCCTGTTTCAAAAACGATGTAAGACTCTCAAAAAATTGTTCTCTAATCTCTTGTGTTTTGGCATGTGCACGCACCCATGTACACACAGACATGCACACACATCTGTGCATGTATGCACACATAGATAAAACAAAATACAAGGGGTACAGCAAGATGGCTCAGTGGGTAAAGAAGCTTGCTGCCAAGCACAACAACTAGATTTCAATCCCTGTAATGTATATGACAGAAGGGTGGAACAGACTCCACATGCATCTTATTTTCATAAACATGTACACAATGAATAATGTAAACATATATTTTCTTAATTTGCAGAGATCATATCCTACTGTGTCTTTGTCATTATTATTTGTTTCATTAATAAGTATATTTAATACTTATACTCTGCCAGATAATCTTTTAAGAATTAGCATGAATTAATTAATTTACTCGTAAGAACTCAATGAAGTGATTGATTATCATCATTATCATCATTTCATAGGTGAGAAAACTTGAAAGAAATAGATTGAGTAACTTCTCTGTGGTCATTCAGATTATTAATAACAGCTAGACTCAATTTCTAACCAATGTAGCATCAGGCTCCATTTTCTTAACCAGTATGTTATATAGTAATAGACAATTTTGCTTTCCTGTTTATTAGCAGTATGCTTGATAATCAATATATCTGAAGCTATGATTGTAATTAGATATGTATTAACTATTAATTATTTTCCTTGCTTTGTTGTCAGTGTTTCATACTGATCAAGATGACCCTTCATCAAGTGATGATGAAGGAATGCCATATACAAGACCAGTAAAATTCAAGGCAGCACATGGGTTCAAAGGACCTTATGATTTTGATCAGATCAAAGTGGTGCAAGATCTTAGTGGTGAACACATGGTAGGTAACTGTTTCATTTTTCATCACTTACCTTTACTAATATATGTACTTCTATTAATTGAACTCAAGAACAGTAAATTTATATTAATATATTTGAATGAAGAGTTTGTCTCAAAAATATTGTTTAAGAAATAACATTTTAGACTGAGTCAACTCGTTCAGGCCTATATTCCCAGCCTATAGAAGGCTGAGACGGGAAGATGACAAGGACAAGGCCAGTTTGTGCTGCCGAGGGTAACCCAATCTCAAAATAAAAGTGAGCTTTAGAATAAATAAATTGCAGGGTATAAAACTGAAAAAACTATACAGAGGGACAAAACTTTAAAGCACTTAAATTAGAAAGTTGTCTATCACTTTTAAAAACATTTAAATATTCTCAGCCATAATTTGAATATTTTGGGACAAGGAATATGGGGAACAGGTGTACAGCATACATAAAGCCCTACATTCAATCTATGTCATTTTAATGAAAAATATTCAGAATCCCAAAGTGTTTTCTACAGTAAAATGTTCCACCAAGACACAGAGATAGGTAGATGTTTGTATTCTTTCAAATTTCTGAAGTACCAGACTTGGCATGTGGCTTGCTGGTTGAGTACTTTCTTCATGTCAATGAGGCTCTGGTTTGATCTATAACACTACAAAGAAAAAAAAATCAAGCCTACCAATACAGACAAAATTTCTCAGATTGTATTACAGTTAGCTTCTGCAAATCTAGGAATACAAGGAAGATAGCAGTCAAACTCATACCTAAATAAACTATGCTGAGCCTTTGATCAAATAAAGCCTAATAAGCTTGCCCTAACTACAAAGTGACTATGTGTCAAATGTTTTAATTATTTACAATGTTTTCATTTTGGAAATTATCCAGTCTTTTTATACTATATTGAGCCCATATTTATTTCCTACTGAAGTAAAATATATCAGGATAAAATGATAATTATTTTACTGTATTTATCTTTTATGGAACTGAATGCTATTTAAGTAAATTAACTGTCAATTCTTAATCTTTCTACCCTGAGAATCTATAGACACATAATCTTTTTAATACACCAAAGTGTGTTATGATTTTATTTGTTAGAATAGGATTTGGTCCTTCCATATTAAAGACCTCCCCCTGATTCTTTAACACTTTTCTGAACATATAGTTCTCACATGTTTTCAGTTTCTATAGAGTCTGTTCATGTATTATAAAGAGAAAAGCAAGTAACCATATTAGTTTTAGTTACTTCAAAGGGGCTTATACCAGGGGTGCCACAGCTAGGGTAGGCTTTATACTTTTTAGTCTGATAGGAGGTGTTAGTGACAAGTGAGAACTTTCTTTTACCCTTTTCGATTAACTTAAGGGACTGAGATTTCTAAGCTCTGGTTTGTGCTTTTCTAAACAGCTTTATTGGGCACCTAGGAACTCTCAGAAATGTCACCTGAAATTGCCCTCCAACCTCTACACACATATTCACACACATACATATATGCAACCAAAGATACTCCTCATTTTTATTAATATGTGACCATAGTTCAGGATATTTAAATTTGTTAGGATAAACTATGGGGAATTATAGTGATGCTAACAGACCTTGCTTCTGAAAGGTTTCCTTTGGGGCAGTGTAGCACCAGTGGACCTGTGGCCATAAGTTGTGTGAGTGAAGTGAGTTTTGTCTTACTATGTCTAATGCTGTATAATTTCAAAGGCTGGCTTAAAGTAATGTCTCTTAAGCTTGTAAAGTAATTTTGAACCTTCTGTTCTCGTAGGGAGCTGTTTGGACCATGAAATTTTCTCACTGTGGCCGATTGCTTGCCTCAGCTGGACAAGATAATATAGTGAGAATATGGGCTTTAAAAAATGCTTTTGACTATTTCAACAATATGCGAATGAAATACAATACTGAAGGTATTTTTCATTTCCTTTTTTTTTTTCATTTTTCAAGACAGGGTTTTTCTGTATAGCCCTGGCTGTTTTGGAACTCTGTAGACCAGGCTTCCCTGGAACTCAGAAACCCTCTATTTCCCAAGTGTTGGGATTAAAGATGTATGCCACCATGCCCAGCTTATATTTCATTTCTTTAAATACCTAAATAGATCTAGAATTTTTGTGTTTTAGATGCTATGTAGGGTTGAGCCTCCTCATTTCCCAAATCCTAAAATGCTTTGTAAGAAACTCATATGCTGAGGAAATGCCAAAAGTTTTTTTTCCAGATTAGAAATGTTAAACTCATAAAAACCATGCAGTTACTTAAAATTCCAACAAGCTCCAAAATCTAATAAGGAATATTTAAATGTATTACATTTCTTAACTGGCAAGTTACTCATTTATAATAACTACTAATCATAATACCCACTATTTACCCAGCATAGTGTTATGCACCTATAATCTTGACTTTAGCAAGGCTAAAGTAAGAAGGTCAAGAATTAGAGGCTGACCAGGCTTCTACAGCAAGAGTGTTTCAAAAAATAAAAACAAGGTAACTAGCAATAGCCAAAAAAATTTAGACCTAATAAAAAGAATACCACAACCTTTTGATTTATACCTTTTCAAGTATAGTATGTAATATTATCAACCACTTATAAGTTCGTAGTAGGTCTCTTGGCAAGCTTCTGTTCTATCCTAAATTAAAATGACAGATCAAATTAAACTGGCACAAGAATGAGAATACTATGTATACTCACTAAGTTAAGGAAGATTAAGAAAATAGCCATGAGAAGTAAGTTAATTGTGGATGCCAACAAGCACTTGCTAACAGGATCCTTATATAGTTGTCTCCTGAGAGGCTCTGCTAGTGCCTGTCAAATACAGAGATGGGTGCTCTCAGCCTGCCATTGGACAGAACACAAGGTCCCCAGTAGAGGAGCTACAGAAAGGACAGAAGGAGCCAAAGGATCTTGCAACCCCATAGGAGGAACAACAATATGAACCAATTAGTAACCCCAGAGCTCCCAGGGACTAAACTACCAACCAAAGAGTACACATGGAGGGACCCATGGTTCCAGCTGCATATGTAGCAGAGGATGTCCTTATTGGACAAAAAAGGGAGGAGAGGCCCTTGGTCCTGTGAAGACTTGATGCCCCAGTGTAGGGGAATGCCAGGACAGGGAAGCAGGAGTGGGTGGGATAGGGATAGCATGGGTAGGGGGAATATGATAGGAGGGTTTTTGGTGGGGACCCATGGCTCTAGATGCATATGTAGCAGAGGATGGCCTTGTGGGACATCAATGGGAGGAGAAGTCCTTGGTCCTGAGAAGGCTCGATGCCCCAGGATAGGGGAATGGCAGGACAAGGAAGTGGAAGTGGGTGGGTTGGTGAGCAGGGAGCAGGGGGATGGGATATAGGGGGTTTTCAGAGGGGAAAAAGGGAAAGGGGATAACATTTAAAAATGCAAACAAAATAATAAAAAAAGACAAAGAAAAAAAGAAAACCAGGTAATCAATTATCTTGCTGTAACAGTTCTACCTGATAATTACTGTGAGGTAATTTTTAGAGAAAGTCTAAATACTAAGAATAATAAATTGGTGGTATAGCACTTTTTGCTTTAAATAAAAGTTAAGTGTGTTGATATATTAGTGGATATATAAAAACTGTTAGCTGACAAAGAAAAACTTCAGGATATTACAAATTTATGGTATACAGTAAGTATACTCATACAAAATATTCTTTTCATGTGATGTTTTACAAAATAATAGAAAAAATTAGAGACTCTAATTTTATAGAATTATATATAATTTTTAATGTAACAAACTTTATCCACCAATCATCCCTTCCCAGTCATCTAAGAAGTTAAGAAATAGGAGGAAGGAAACTGGAGTTAACCATCGATGAGGATATAGAGTATAATCAAAGCACCAATTTAAGGAACATAGAACTTTCTGGAGATTCAGTCAGGCAGCTAGTTAGACCCTATGATTTGGAGATTTCTTAGTACTAGAAATTGAACCTAGGTTTTCAAGAAAGCAGGCATCTATCATTACGTTTTATCATTAAGCTATATTCTTAACTTCAGTTTGCCACCCATTTAAAAAAAATATCATGTGACAGTTGCCTAGTCTGGCATTGAACTCTCTTTGTAGCTCAGGCAGGACTTGAACTTAAGATCTTGCCTCAGCCTCATGAGTATTTGAGATATTGAAGCTGGACCACCAGGTCTTGGGACTCTATATTCATAGAAAACTTTTTTGAGTTTCCTTAACATATGTTATAATATATAATTGAAGATAGTGATGTCTTTAACAGGACAAAGTTATTGAGTGAGTGATTGAACTTTTTTGTTCTTTTTGGTCATTTTTTTTATTTGTTCTTTCTGAGGCAAATAGCCTAGTTCAGTTGCCATTGACACCTAAACTCAGCTCAGACCATTTCTTGGGCTTTAATTGTTTCCCCCTTGCTTTTTGTAATGAGTAAGAATGTATTTACTATGAATAACATGGATTAAGTGATATTTTGTTGGCTGACACAGGGAATTGTTTAATCCATTGTATTAATATTGTTCGAAATGATAAATGTGGGTGCTTGTATGGTTATAGTTCACATTTAGAAAATGTATTTTTTCTGGAATATTCTATGACTACCAATATTTCAGAGTATTTCTTGATGGTAGATAAGTACATATACATGCATGCTTTTTCACAAATACTATGCTGTTTTTAGGACGCGTGTCGCCTTCACCATCTCAGGAAAGTCTAAGTTCATCAAAATCTGACACAGACACAGGGGTATGTTCACATTTTATAGTTACTATTATAAAAATCTCACTTATTTGATGTCCTAAACTTATTTACAATTATTAAAAAGTTTTGTCTGGGCATTTAATTAAAATTAACATGTAGTATTAAAAATGTTTCATTTATTAGTATTCCCAAGTGAGAAATTCTTAAGTTTTAGGACTGCCAAATGGTGAATAATAGTATTCAAGGTACAGACCTTGAATACTACTTAAATATATAGTTAAATAAAACATAATCACTTTTCCTCAGTCTTGTTTTAATATTTTTTTAAATAATAATAATTAGGCTATTTTGTAGTTATAGTTAAATTCTTCTGGTGTTTCTTTAATACTTCCAGGAAAAAAGATCCTCTTTAATATTTCCTCTTACTGCTTTTCTAACTGAGTTTTAATATTATGGTGTCTGTGACTTCTAATTTCCATGCTGGTCTGTATCCTAAATATTCTTTCATGTTGGTTCTTTCCCCATATTTTTGCTTTGTGCAGAATGCCCTTTCTGGATTCAATTTAACTATTTTATGTTCTCTAATTATTAGTTTCCCTAAACCAGCAGGCAAAACTATTACTCATGTGATTCTATAATGTGTCATATATCTTTTTTTATATTTATATTGCTTACCATATCTTCCTTTTCAGTTTTTTTTTCTATTTAGGCTTTGGACTAATCCTGGATATCTCACTCTATGTTGACTTTTATTCTAAGTTTTTTTCCTTTTCTAGATGTTTCCCGTCTCCCTTTTTTCCAATCAGACTATGTCCATTTTTCATGGTTTTTCTCTAAAGCCTTTACTCACTAATGTATAGTGGCAATTTTAACTGCTTTGCTTTGAAGAAAAGAGTCTGTTTATTGGTTTAATTTATTATAAAACTTATAGGTTTTTATTGCTTCTAAAAATAGCCTATACTATACAAGACTGTCTTGTATATATTTTGCAACTTATAGATTCTTAACTATTTATGTCAGTGCCCCACCTCTGATCTCTAAGAATAATTAAAATGTTGAGTGTAAGACATTATAAATAAGAACTAATAAACTTCCTTAATTGAAAAGTTAGTCATTTTTCTTATACTATTTGATTATTTTTTTCTTCTGAAATGCTTGAGTAATTTATCATTTTTGTGAAAAGGCCCTTTGATATTGCTTTGATTCCTTTGAGTCTTTCTCAAAACAGCTGAATGAGCTCTCTTTCATGGCTTTTGGAGTTACGTAAGGTAACTTTACATAGAGTGGAATACAATGAGCACAGAAGAGGTCATTTTTATATGCATTTTTTTCTGGCTCATGGTAGTGGTTTCTTATTCCTTTTGAAGTACTTTCATGTTTTTTCTTCATGTGAAATAGAGTATAATAGAACCTTCTCTCCAGTTTTGCAGAGAGTGATGAGCCAATGCCACTCATCTGCTAACTCTCAGTGTTCCAAAACCTAGAATTCTGACTCCTATTGATGTTTGTCTTGATTGTCAAAAGTAGCTCAGAAAGTGTAGTGTGTGGATAACTTGCTGCACTGTGCAAAGGTGGAAAAACATGTAGAGCTGGCTTTATCATAGACTTTTAGCCTTCTCAGTTTGGAATCCATAGTTGGACAAGAGTGTAATATGCAGTTCTGGGTAAAATTTATTTTTAATGCTATAAATTGTAAGTGTGCTTTTTTAAACTACAACGTCATGTTTTAGGGGTAAATTTTTGTTTAATATACTTAATTGGTATAGCGTCAGTGAGTACTAATAACACATAACTGCTACTTAAAACAACCTGGAATTGCTGCTGGGGGAAATGTGCTTAAGAGTTAATGAAAAATAAACTACTAAGCAGGAAGTTGGATTTATGTAAAGGACAAGACTGCTAATGTTAATCTTTTATCAGGGCTCACTAGTCTGGAAGAAAAATTTTGGGAAGAAGTTTTTCTCTAAAAGAGAATGGTAAAAAACTCCATAACTCAGTATTTTAGTCTACCTCCATAGTTCCTATGAAGATGTTTTAATAAATTTTTAAAGTTTTGTATAGGGCTAGAGCCCTTGTTTACCAGGTATGAGGCCTGGATTCCATCTCCAGCACCAAAAATCAAATTCTGGTATAAACAAATAATACTCGTAGCTTAATTCTATCCCGTGACTATTATCCTAGTGAAAGCCCTCATTTTTTCGACACTTTACTATTTTGATGATTTTTATTACTAAAATATAATGATATCATTTTCCACATTTCCCTGTGCTCCCATACACCTACCCCCTCTTCCACCCCCCCTGCTTCCCCTCAAATTCCTGGCCTATTTTCTTTAACTATTATTCTCATACTTTTATTCTCTCTCTCTCTCCCTCCCTCCTCTCTCTCTCTCTCTCTCTCTCTCTCTCTCTCTCTCTCACTCTCTCACACACACACACACACTCACACACACACACACTCAAACACATACATAAGCACACACACAGAGGTAATATAAATATATTAATATAACCTGCTGAGAATGATTAGTGTTGTTTATGTATAAATGAATTTAGGGTTGAGCACTTGATATTGTATAAGCAATTAGTGAGGTTCATCCCTTGGGGAAAGACTATTTTTCCCTCTCTAAGCATTATTAGTTCTGTATATTTTTTTGTCCTAGGGTGGGGTGCCATGACATTTCCTCCTTTCTCATTGCAGATTTTTATTTTTTGGTGTTGTCTTTGTTCCCTTCTTATTTAGGTAGCCCTAGAGTAGTGGTATCATAGATTGAAGCATCTCCATCATTTCTATACAGTACAATCTCACAGCAGATATCCTGGTCCTCTGGCTCTTAAAATCTTTCTGCTTCTATTTCCTCCATGTTCCTTAAGTTGTTTTTTTTATGATAACATTTTAAAAATCATTTTAGGTAGAGATTCCCAGGGACAATGTTTTGACAACTAACATTTATTTCAGGATAGATGGCTAAGATGTCAAAGGCTAGGCTCAACCAAAAGATATAAGGTCCCTAAGTCTTAGGCGTAGGAGTTGTGTTTTAAATTTAACTAATGGGGATAGGCACCCTATGATCAGTTTGTTTTGACCAGTTGTGATTTTTTTCCAATGGTCTTGGGAATCTACTCAAATAGAAGATTCTTTGGTGAGGACTGGAACTACACTTATTTGTGGCTATAAGAAAAATATGCAGTTAAATATTGTGCTGGATTAGTGGTAGTAGGTTCTGTTGTTGACCATAGTATATTCTCTTTTAATATCCATAATTTCACTAGTCGTGAGTAGTTGGCTAGGTTTCTAATACCAGGCATGAGTTTCCTTTTGTCCTTAAATCCAGTTACAGTTGTTGGTTACTGCCAAGATGTCACTGCTACAGTCATATCCCATATTGCTTATTGTGGTTCATAGGTCTCACGACAGGGTAGAAGTGTCGGTTCTTTGTCTCCTTTGGCAGCTTGAATAGCACGTTCCTAAAATATGAAAGTTAGTCCTCTTGAGTTCTTGGTATATATTGGATATTAGCCCTCTATCAGATGTGGGGTTGGTGAATATCCTTTCCCAATTTGATGGTTGCCGTTTTGTCCTTTTAACAGTGTCCTTTGCCTTACAGAAACTTTGTAATTTTATGAGGTTCTGTTTGTCAATTCTTGATCTTAAAGCATAAGCTACTGGTGATCTGTTCAGGAACTTTTCCCCTGTGCCCATGTTCTCAAGGGTCTTCCCCAGTTTCTTTTCTATTAGTTTCAGTGTGTCTGGTTTTACATGGAGGTCCTTAATCCACTTGGAGTGGAGTTTAGTACATGGAGATAAGAATGGATCAATTCGCATTCTTCTGCATGCTGACCTCCAATTGATCCAGCACCATTTGTTGAAAAGGCTATCTTTTTTCCACTGGATGTTTTTGGCTCCTTTGTCGAAGATCAAGTGACCATAGGTGTGTGGATTCATTTCTGGATCTTCAATTCTATTCCATTGGTCCACTTGTCTGTCACTGTGCCAATACCATGCAGTTTTTAACACTATTGCTCTGTAGTATTGCTTGAAGTCAGGGATACTGATTCCCCCAGAATTTCTTTTGTTGTTGAGAATAGTTTTAGCTATCCTGGGTTTCTTGTTATTCCAGATGAATTTTAGAATTGCTTTTTCTAACTCTGTGAAGAACTGAGTTGGGATTTTGATGGGGATTGCATTGAATCTGTAGATCACTTTTGGCAAGATGGCCATTTTAACTATATTAATCCTGCCAATCCATGAGCATGGCAGATTTTTCCATTTTCTGAGGTCTTCTTCGATTTCCTTCTTCAGAGACCTGGAGTTCTTGTCATATAGATCTTTCACTTGTTTGGTTAGAGTCACACCAAGATACTTTATATTGTTTGTGGCTATTTTGAAGGGTGTCATTTCCCTAACTTCTTTCTCAGCCTGCTTATCCTTTGAGTATAGGAAGGCAACTGATTTGCTTGAGTTGATTTTATAAGCAGCCACTTTGCTGAAGTTGTTTATCAGCTGTAGGAGTTCTCTGGTGGAGGTTTTCGGGTCACTTAAGTAGACTATCATGTCATCTGCAAATAGTGACAATTTGACTTCTTCCTTTCCAATTTATATCCCTTTGACCTCCTTATGTTGTCTAATTGCTCTAGCTAGAATTTCAAGTACTATATTGAAAAGATATGGAGAAAGAGGACAGCCTTGTCTAGTCCCTGATTTTAGTGGGATTGCTTCAAGTTTCTCTCCATTAGGTTGGATGTTGGCTACCGGTTTGCTGTATATTGCTTTCACGATGATATACAAAGAACTCAAGAAGTTAGACCCCAGGGAACCAAATAACCTTATTAAAAAATGGGGTACAGATCTTAACAAAGAATTTTCACCTGAAGAAATGGCTGAGAGGCACCTTAAGAAGTGCTCAACATCATTAGTCATTAGGGAAATGCAGATCAAAACAACCCTGAGATTTCACCTTACACAAGTCAGAATGGTTAAGGTCAAAAACTCAGGCAGGTGTTGACGAGGATGTGGAGAAAGAGGAACACTCCTCCACTGCTGGTGGGGCTGTAAGATGGTACAACCACTGTGGAAATCAGTCTGGAGGTTCCTCAGAAAACTGGACATGAGACTTCCAGAGGACCCTGCTATACCTCTCCTGGGCATATACCCAAAGGATTCCCCGGCATGCAATAAAGACACATGCTCCATTATGTTCATAGCAGCCTTATTTATAATAGCCAGAAGCTGGAAAGAACCCAGATGTCCCTCAAAGGAGGAATGGATACAGAAAATGTGGTATATTTACACAATGGAATACTACTCAGCAATTAGAAACAATGAATTCACAAAATTTTTAGGCAAATGGTTTGATCTGGAAAATATCATCCTAAGTGAGGTAACCCAGTCACAAAAGAATACACATGGAATGCAATCTCTGATAAGTGGATATTAATTAGCCCAGAAGCCCTGAATACCCAAGGCACAAATTGCATAACAAATGACTCCCATGAAGAAGTATGGAGAGGGTCCTGATCCTGGAAAGGATTGATCTAGCATAGGAAGGGAATATAAGGACAGAGAAAAAGGAGGGAGATGATTGGAGAAGGGATGGAGAGAAGAAGGTTTATGGGACATATGGGGAGGGGGGATCCAGGAAAGGGGAAATCATTTGGAATGTAAACAAAGAATATAGAAAATAAAAATATTAAAAAAAAAGAAAGAAAGTTAGTCCTCAGGGAGGAGACTTTCAGGTCAAACCCAGCTCAGATTTTCAAAAACCTGTATCTGAAGTGAAACCTGTATCCTTAACCTTAGTATCATTCCTGCCTTCACTTGCTCCATCCAAACAGTCTTTGACATTGTTCACAGTTTCTCTAAACTCCAGTTCAGAGCTTGTTATTTCTTTCTTTTCAGAATTCTATATTTGTTCTCGATGGCCTTATACCACCTAGAATTTTGAGCTACATGTGTTAAGATCTTGTGAGGTGGTCTGAAAAATACCTGTGCTTCCTAATATTGTTTTATATTTTCATGAACTTTTATCTCTATCCTCGTCCTAACCACTCTTCCCTAAACATATAGGCTTAGCTGGAACTCTCTATTGTCTCTCATGCTGTATGCTCTGAAGCAGTTGAGGTAAATCTGGACTTACAAGTTAGATAACTTATATTCTACCTTAACTCTCTTGTTCACAGGTGGCTATGTGACCTTCTAATATGTTAACTTCTTGGACTTGGAGGATTTTTCTTAATGTATTCATATTCATAGCATTAATAACTATTTAAAAGATTTCCTAGCTAGGATTAATTCTGATGATAAATACGCATAGCATCCAGTAACCAATTTTGGCACGCATACATGGCATTATTTTCTATCTACTTTAGTAAAATAACAGAAACCTAATGTCTTAGTTTCTATTCCTGCATAAACATCATGACCAAGGTGCCAGTTGGGGAGGAAAGGGTTTATTCAGCTCACACTTCCACACTGCTGTTCATCACTAAAGGAAGTCAGGACTAGAACTCAAGCAGGTCAGGAAGCAGGAGCTGATGCAGAGGCCATGGAGAGATGTTCCTTACTGACTTGCTTCCCCTGGCTTGCTCAGCCTGCTCTCTTATAGAACCCAAGGCTACCTGCCCGGGGATGGTACCATCCACAATGGGCCTTCCCCCTTGATCACTAATTGACAAAATGCCCAACAGCTGGATCTCATGGAGGCACTTCCCCAACTAAAACTCCTTTCTCTGTGATAACTCCAGCCTGTGTCAAGTTGACACACAAAAGCCACCAGTACACTTTAAAATGGCTTAAATAATGAAGAAGTGAGTCAAGATGGTAAGGTTTCTCAGGGTTAGTTAACTCAATAGTATCACCAGAGAAACATAGTTTCATCAATTTTCTCCCTTTTATTCTATTTTTTTTCTTGGGTCTTTCCATACCTTATGGTACTAAGAAGGCAGCTAGAGTCTTAAACACATGGAGATGTTCAAAGACAAAAAATGGGAAAGTCTCTTTAAGTGAGCTCCCTTGAATACACCCTGTGGCTAACCTGTTGTTCCTTGAGAAATAGAGTGAGCTAATCTTAACTTAGTTTAGCCCAATCATGACTCACCCCCTTAAGACAGTTCTACTTCTGAAGTAATAGAAGCTAAGAAAAAGACAAAGAAGGGGTTCTTTTAAATATGGAAAGGAGTATGGCAGGGTATATTGCCTCAGAAATGATTCTAATTAGCCATTGAGTGGAGAGAAAGAAAGGTGTTAAGTAATAAGTCAGCATAAACAGGGAAATCTGCTTTGGTTGGCATGAGATTCAAGTTGGGCATCATGCAAATTAATGAGAGAACAGGTGGGTGGGAAAAGTCTGAAGTTCTTCTTCTGATAGCATTCCACCCAAGTTTTAAAGTTTGTTTTATGTCTAACTAGGTATGTAGTGGAACTGATGAAGACCCAGATGACAAAAATGCACCTTTTCGGCAGCGGCCATTTTGCAAATATAAAGGACATACTGCTGATCTCCTTGATCTTTCATGGTCTAAAGTAAGAATTATTATTTGAATTATGTATTAATCCATATGACTTTGATGTTAGTATTTTAAAATGACTTATTAGTATAATTGTCATCACACTAGTGTCAGCTGTCTACTTTGGGAAAGTTATTTACATGCTGCCCTAAGTTCTAAAAAGAGTAATTTCAAGTGTGTATATTGCTTAACAAGTTAGATCTTTGTATTATTTGCTGTTTGCTTTTTATATGCAGTGAATGACTTCACCTACAAATATTAAGTCTGGTCTATCTTTAAGCCTGCTTTTAGGCTAACTTGCTACCTTTATGTAATTATTCATTTTTTATTAACAGTTTATTTTGTGAAGTTTTTTCCCCACAGATAAGTATTATATCAGAAGTAAAGGGACAATTTTGCCAATGAATATCTTAATAGTTTTCTAAAAATTTAAGATGATTCAGATTTTAAATAAAGTGTTTAAAAACAAAACACCATAGAAATTTTCTTGATCCCTTAAACTTATATCAGTAATCAAAATCTAAAATATATTTAGAATTTAAGAAAGAAAATAATATTTAAATAACTTGACTTGAGAAAAATCAACTTGTATTAGCTAGTCATTAATAGCTGGGATACAAGTGGTACCCATATGTTTTAATTATATCAGAAAAACCTTATGTAGCACAGAGATATTAATGGCATATTTTGGCAAATTAAATCAAGATACACCTGAGCTTTCCATGTTTGTTTGTTTGTTGCTTGTTTCATTGAGACTGAGTCTCTGTAGCTGAAGATAGGCTGACACTCTGTGACCCAGGTTGATGTCATACATGCTGTCACCTTCCTACCTCTACCTCTACCTCTGCCTGCAGTGCATCAATTTTGAATCAGTCCATTTGTGAACTGCCTATCCTCTTTAGATGTTCTGGGTGTTTTATATAATCCATCTGCTGTAATATTTTTCTATCTCTGTCTTTGTTTCTTTCTGGTAGTCTGTTTTTTAAACAAAATATCTTAGAAGCTTTAAGAACTTAGTTTGATGCCAAAAACTAACATAAAAAAGAAAAGCTAGGTGGAATGGCACGCATTTATAATCCCAATATTGGAGAGAAAGATACAGGTAGACCCATGAGACTCTCTGGTAATCCAACAAAGCTTGCTGAGAAAGTTCTAAACCAGAAAAAGTTTTAGTCTAATAAACTAAGTAGCACTTGAGGAACAATACCTGAGGTTGTTCTCTGACCTCCACATATCCATACAGACATGTTAAAGCACATGTAAGAACACAAACAGGAAAAGAGCCTTTTTAAGGAAAAAATGTAAAGTTTCAGCTTTGAACTTTTAAAATTACATTTATTTATTTGTTTGTTTGTTTGTTTGTTTGTTTATGTGTGCACCCTTGTCTGTGGGAACATGTACCAATGTCTGCATATGGAAGCCAGCAGACAAAAAGTGGGATTCATTTCTCTCTTATGCGTTTCCCAGTGATTGCACTCAAGCACTAAGGCTACAGAGCAGGTTTGCCCTCTGACCCAGCTCACAGGCCCAAGAACCTTTTTACATATAAATAAATAGTTCTGAATCTAACAGTTTATATATTTTAGTTGACACATGATAATTATACATATTAATGAAGTCTATCATTATAATATGTATATATAATATACAATGATAAAAAATCATGTAATTGACATATACTTTCTTATAGATTTACCAGTTTGTATTTGGTACCTTCAGACTCCTCTTTTCTAGTACTTTGGATTACAGATACCATCCTGTACTATGGTATATGTACTATGTATATTAGAACTTATTTCTCTTACCTAATTTCATTTTGGTGCAAAACTAAACAGATTCAGCAGGGTGTGTGTGTGTGTGTAATAAAAATAGTCAATGAAAAAGAGACCATCAATTCAAGAGGAAGTAAGACAGGACATGGGAGGTTTGGAGGGAAAGAACATGGGGGGATTTGGAGAGTGAAAAGTAACAGTGGAAATGATATAATTATATTTTAATTGAAATAAAATAATAAACTGAGAGCCTATAAACATCTGCTTGCTAGATAGTTTGTATTTCATATTTACCCAAAACATATCTGTTGTTTGCTTATCCACCTAGCTAAGAGCACATCTCTGGGGTCAGACTCCTAGAATTCATATTCTAACTTCATTGTCCCTTATAGTTCTGGGATCTTTGGCCACCTTTCTTAACTGTACCATACATAACCTGCTAAATAGCCAAAATGAAAGTAGCTTCTTTGTAGAGTTAGAAGGAAAGTTTAACTGAGTAAATACCAAGCACTTACATAGGACTAGAGAGATGCCTCTGCAATTAAGAGCATTTGCTCCTTTTGCAGAGGACCTGGGTTTCATTCCCAGTACCACATGGTGGCTTCCAGCCATCTGTTCTTACAGTTTCAGGGGATTCAACAGGTTCTTCTTGCCTCCATGGGTACCAGGTAGGCATGCTGCACTCATGCATTCATACAAGCAAAATATTCCTACACATAAGTCCTTTATATTAAATTTAAAATTGCACCTACTTATCATACAGTAAATGCTTATCTATCATTATCTGTGAATAGGGCTAGTTTCCAACATCTACATAGGACAGTGTACATCTGCCTATGACTTTAGCTCCAAGAAGATACTGTTGCAGGAAATATTTTTTAAAAGACCCACAGCTGTAGTTCCCTAGTTCTTTTGCAGATTGCTACAGCCAGCCCTCTTTGCTGCCAGATTCTCTCAGCCTGCCAACACCCCAGCGGGGCTGGACCAACAGGCTTCCTGTGTTCCTGCCACAGACAACTCTGTAGCTAGCCCCTGCATGACCATCCACCCCATGGTCAGCTGTCACAACACCCATTTACCTGGTAGAAATAAGACTCTAGAAGCTTATAATTAACCAATCAGACTTATGTATCAATACATTCTCAATTTAAAAGATTCCAATACAAATTTACAGAACAAATAGATAATGATAAAAGCCTTATCCCAGTTATTCTAACCTTACGACATCAACTACCTGTGGCTGGTTAAAGCCAAGCTGGTTCACCTCTGCCTCCATGTTGGCCTTCCTCCTACTCCCCTGAGATGCTCTCTGTCTCTGCAACTGTTAGCTCCTCCTCCTTTTCCCTGTCCAATCACAGGCCTCCTGCTGCCCTAATGTAGTTACAGACAAGGAAAATACTGCAATAGGATACCTCTTTTCTCTGCAGACAAAATATCCCCTACACTCACCCACACATACACAATTAAAAATAAAGAAATAAAAATGTGATCTATGAATGTGTCAGGTACTGAGGACACCAAGTTTAAGTATTTTACATGTGTTCTTTGTGTTCAATTGTTCAATCAAAACAAGTGAAGTTCCTGATATTCATCAAGGATTTGAAAAAGAAGATTTGTATGCATTAAGGAACATGTTAGCAGGCATCTAGCTAAGGAGCAGGGCGGACAATTCACATGAACCCCATGTCTTTAGACCAGCACTCTCTAGTCAATTCTCTTGTCACAGTAGTTCATCTCCCTACAGGAGCTAGCATATAACATTTTACAATGCTGGATACATTGCAGAGATTTAAGAAATCATAAATTCTTCCTTACCTGCATTCTTTACAAATTTTGTAGGTCACAAAAATATATTTAGTATCAGTCTACATTTTTGCCTTATTACTGGTGATAATTTATAATCTGGGACTTCCTGATTCTTTATATTATGCATACTCATCATAAAAAGATAAAAAAACTAAGAATATAATTATTTGAAAATTTTTGAGGATGTTCTTAACATTAGTGTGTGTTTTTGAATATGTGTGTGTGTGTGTGTGTGTGTGTATTATAAAACTAGTTAACAGAAAACTTCAGCTTGAATATACTTTATGTGACTGGAAATGTCACTGTTTAGTTTAAGAAGTTATTTCAGGACTGGAGAAATGGCTCAACAGTTAATAGCACTGGCTGCTATTCCCAAGGACCTAGATGCAATTCCTAGCACCCATATGATGCCTCACAAATATTTGTTATAATTCCAGGGGATCCAGCACCCTCTTCTTACCTCTTTAGATACCACATATGCATGTGATGCAGACAAAACACTCATTCACATAAAAAATTAAATATATTATTTTCATTTAGTAAGAATTTATTGAACAAAAACTCTTGGCATAGGATAAAAGAATTGAACATGTCTTCACTTCATACTTCATACTTTAAGAATACATTCATATATTTCATATGCTTGAAGCAAGCACTGAAATAAAGCCAATTTTTTTATTGAACTTTTTTGTTTGGTTGGTTGACATATTTGCAGACTACCTATAAACTCTGCTACCAAGCTACACCCTCAGCTCTAAATAAAGCTAGTATTAAAGAACATTGGGCCATAGGTTTAATGCAATCAATGAAAAATTGTAGTACAAAATTTATATGCTCATTAAAGCTTTTCTGGAACTTGGTTATCTTTGAAAGTAAAAAGAATTATTATATGCCTCCCAATGTCTATTACAGAGCTTCTAAATTCTGTCCATCCTTTCCTCCTCTTTATTTCTTAATACTGACAGTCAGCCCTAGAGCCTTACAAGTTATTTACAACTGATTTATTAACCCTAACCACCAGATTATTATTTCTTTTACAAATCAGAATCATATTTTATAACACAATAGTATCAACTTCACTATGTTATAGCCTTTGCATCCACAGATGATAAGATTAAAGCCATGAAGCACCATGTGTGGCTCCAAAACTCTATATTTTAATAATAAGGTATAATATGTATTTAAAAAATAGGTATTTTGTGTTTTGAAAAATAGCTCATACAGTTACATAGTTAAATCAGTATTTGCAATTAGTCTTTTTGGCTTATTATCTTTTGATTTTGCAAATAGGGTCTCTTGTAGCCAGGGTATTCTCAAACTTATTATGTATATAAGAATGTCTTTGAACTACTGATTCTCCTGATTCTGCATCCCAAATATTACAGTTATGAACTACCACATAGGTAATGATTAAATTTTCTTAATTACATTGGGCACATGACAAAGCCTATTAGTGCTTTTCTGTACTCTGCAAAACATGGTTAGAGCCTAGAACTGGAGTCAGACCACCTGCTCTACCACTGACAGGCTGTGTAATCTTAGACCACTTATTTAAATGTTCTGAGCCTCACTGTTAACATTTGTCAAAAGGATGATAATAAATAAAACCTTTAGCAAATTGTATATGCTCAGTAAGTGTTATTACAACCTTGATTTGTTTGTCATGTTTAGAAACTTCCAAAAAATTCTAGAGTTCCTTTGACTTTCCTCATTCAGTGTAATATATAGTTCTCCCTTTTAATATATGAGTTTTAGAAGTTATTGAGACATTGCTAACCAGAAGCTGGTGATGGGTAGATGTTTGGTTTCAGGAAAATTGGGCAAATGCAGTGCCTAAATCAGTTATCCTAACTCTTCCAGCTCAGAAAGCTCTGTGATATATCCTGAGAAATTTGACATTTCCTATTCTCTAACTTTCTTGCCTAAAATATGACAGGAGCACAATAACTTTTTATTTCTATGCTGCATTACACAGTAATCATTTAGAAGACATTATAAGAGACAATTAGCATCTTTGTAAGTTAGAATTCACCAGTGATTAGGTGTGAAAAATAACTAAACTTAAATAATCAAGTTAATATCATATATCATGTTTGTATAAATACATACAGGTTATAACACCTAAGACACTCCTTAATCCTCTGCTAGTACCTGACATATTTTCTATCATTCATTGTAAGATTCATAGTAATGTAGAAATATTGCTAAAATGTCTTAGAGTCAGCGAAATACATTAGACAATAATTTGAAAAAAATAATTGTTTCAAGTGAATTGAAGTAGCTGTGTTCTTTTTGAGGCTTCATATCACAATGACACTGTTTATAAAACTAAAAACTACAAGATAAAACGTTAAGCCTTGTTCAGTTTTATTGTGTAAGTCATGTTTTCATATATACAGTAATAAAGTAACTGATTTCATTTTCTCCATAGAACTACTTTCTGCTCTCTTCTTCTATGGATAAAACAGTCAGGTTATGGCATATTTCTAGAAGAGAATGCCTTTGCTGTTTTCAACATATAGATTTTGTCACTGCTATCGCTTTCCATCCAAGAGTAAGTAACCAGTTATATACTCTTTGTCATGTTAACAGGGACTTGATTTCTTGAAGAATAGTTGAACCTACAGGATAAAAAAAAGAACATTAGTAGCCACATAATTAAGAACAACTTAAATTAGTATTCTGTTTTGCTTTAAAAATGGGAAAAGGAACTGGATGTTGTAGCACAAGTATTTATTCTCTGTACTCAGGAGGCAGAAGCATATGGCTCTCTGAGTTTGAAGCCATCCTGGTCAATATAGGAAGTTTAAATAGCCAGGACTACCTTGAGAAAGCCTGCTTCAGACTATGGGAAAAGAAACTGAGAGTGTAGCTAAGGAGAATACTACTGAACAAAAAGGAAGCTCTGGGTTCAATTGTAAGCACTACAAAAACTGGTTTTGGTGATGTATAGCGATATTCATAGTTCTAAGAAGGTAGTGATTGAAGGATCAGAAATTTAAGGTCACTTTCAACAACAAAATGAGTTTCAGCCCAGTATAATGTATAGAGGACCCTACCAATCAACCATTCAGTGGTTCGATGAGAAATATTTTCATAATTTACATCATATGTGGGGGATTATGTTCTAAATATAGTAAAAAGTTATCCCAAATCTGTAATAACACATGAAATATAAATAAATCATACTAATAAAGATGAGAGATATTAGAGAGAGGGAAATAGCAGCTAAATATGGTACTTCATACCTATAATCCCAGTTCTCTTGTAGCTAAGTCAGAAGGCTCACTAGTTTTGAGGCTCTGCTGGACTGCAAGGCAAGACATGGTCTCTAAAAGGAGGAAGTGTTCGGTGTAAGATAGTAACAATACACATATAGGTGAGAACTGGGGGAAAGGTTGAGGAAGGAGACAAAGTCCAAAAGATTGAAATGAGTAACAACCAAATTTCATTATATGATATCCAGAATTACTCATACTTTGTTAATATTATTTTGTACATATGTACATACATGTGATTGTATGCATATATATGCACATGCAGGAGTATTTGCCATGTGCTTACTTGCGGAAGCTAAAATCAACATTGGGTTATCTTCCTCTATCATATTCTAGCTTATTTTAATAACCAGTAAAAGTTTTATGATTTTATGTATATAGGAATTTTACATGTATATCTGTGTACCATGTGTGTGCCTGATGACTTCCAAAGCCAGAGAGGATGTCACATCCTTTGGATCTGGAGTTATAGATGATAGTGAGCCACCAGGTGCATGCTGGAAATTAAATGTGTCCTCTGATAGAGCTGCCAGTGGTCCTAACTGCTGAGCCACATCTCTACGCCTTCTACCTTATTTTTTATGAGAGTCTCACTCCCTGAACCTGGACCTCACTCTTCTGGCTAGACTTGCTGGCCGGCAAGCTCTCCAGAATCCCTTGTTTTGTCCACAGACCCAGCACTGAGATACAGATTTGTGCTGCCACACCCAGCATTTATGTAGGTGCTGGGGATCAGATCTCAAGTTCTCCTGCTTTGATAGCAAGCATTTTACCCAAACAAGCCATCTCACCAGCTTCTTACTAAACTTAATCTTGTTTTTGTTTATTGTTTTCTGTGAGATCAGGTCTCACTCTATTACTCAGGCTCACATCAAAATCTTGGCCTTAAGTGATCCTCTTGCCTCAGCCTTTTGAGTAGTTGAGGCAACATACCTGTGTTGCTGATCCTGGCTCATACTAGTGATCCTTTGTATTCATTTTTCAATCCTTTGATATCTACCCTTAGAAATCAAGTACTTCACTGACTTTGACAGTACTTGCCTGGTATTCCAGTAATTAGTATGTTGAGGCAGTATGATTATGAGGCCTGATTAGACTACATTGTAAGTTTCAGGATAATGTGGATTATGTAATTAAACTTTGTCTTGAAGCAAATAAAACAGCAATTAATTTTATTTCATCAAAAGGTGAAAACACATGACATTATAAATGTATTATTGCCTTTATGGTATAGAGCCATAAATGTTTAAATCTCAATTAGTTTTGGTTTTCTGCAAATGGAAACACAGGGAAAATATTCATCGATGCCACCATTACTGCCTGATTAAAATAAGTGGAAGACTTGAACTGGGTCTAACTTGCCTCTCTCCCATAATCTGATGAGTGACTACCCTTCCAGTCAGGTTGTCCATCCCAATGTATTTAATACCCCTTATCTTGTTTAATGCAACTTTCAGTCATTTATGCATTTCTTTTTTCTTCCCGCAAATTAGGAGAAATGACTAACTTTTCCGCTCAGTATAGTGGTTATCCCTTGGCAAGCAAGTATAACATAGGCAGTAATAAATCTAACCCCTGGTTCTGGAAAGACTCAGTGCAGGAGTGTAGGGGAATTCCAGAACAGGGAAGTGGGAAGGGGTGGATGGAAGAATAGGGGGACGGAAGAGGGCTTATGGGACTTGCAGGGAGTGGGGACCCAGAAAAGGGGAAATCATTTGAAATGTAAATAAAAAAATAAAATAAATAAAAAAAGACCTAAGAAGATTTAATAATTAAAAACGTATAATCTGCATTTGTACCTTATTAGTTTTGACCATCAAGATAGTAGAATGTTCTTTTTTTTATTTGATATTTTTTTATTTACATTTCAAATGATTTCCCCTTTCCTAGCCCCCCCCCACTCCCAGAAAGTCCTGTAAGCCTCCTTCTCTCCCCCTGTCATCCTACCCACCCCTTCCCACTTCCCCGTTCTTGTTTTGCTGAATACTGCTTCACTGAGTCTTTCCAGAACAAGGGGCCAATCTTCCTTTCTTCTTGTACCTCATTTGATGTGTAGATTATGTTTTGGGTATTCCAGGTTTCTAGGTTAATATCCACTTATTAGTGAGTGTATACCACTAAGTGTATAGAATGTTCTTTTTAAATAGGGTGCTCATTCTTTCCTTTAAAGAAGGATGAAATTTATCCATAGCACTAAGGGAAATCTCTCTACCCACTGAAGTAGCAGTAGAGAAAGGAAACACTAGCTTGTAATAGTCTTCTATATAGTATATTATTATTGAGGTCTCTGTTCAGTCAATTATTTTTTATAATTATATTTGAAAACCTAAAACTATAGTTCAAAAACCTCCACTGGTGTGAGGAATATTTTAACAGGGACGAGGGAAGAACAGAGCCATGTCAACATTTTCTTAGATACTGTGATTCTACTGCAATGTTACCTGGAAAGAAAGTAATAAAGTTGTAAACAAACTAAAAATTAATGAATTACTTAAATAGATAGGTAGATTGGAGACACAAGCTGATATTTAAATAAAATTTAAGATCTGAAGTCCAAGATGAAATACTTTTCACTTACTCAGTTTTTCTGGCAGTTGCTAGGTATAGTTTACTAAACCATAGCGTCAAAAATGTCTATCACACATATCATCAATGAAAGGCTTCAGCAGTGATCAAGAAAAATGTCTTATGAAGAAAGTATCCTCATTCTTAATATGTAATCCTTGTGTTTATGAGAGTGGTGGCTATAATATGTTAGTTTTTGAGCCTGGGTTTCTCACTGAACCTGGAGCTCAGCAATTTTGCTAGACTAGTTGGCCAGGATGCTTTAGGGGTCTTGCTGCCTCTGCCCACCAGTACTGGAATTAAAGATGTGTGCCATCATTATATGTGTGGGTGTTGGGGATCCAAACCCAGGTCTTCACACTTTATCAACTGAGCTCTTCCCCCATTCTCTAATATGCATTCATCACATTACCAAAACTTAGCCCAGCTGACTGTTAGGATTAGTTTACTCTGCAGAGGATTTTTCAACTTTGACTCTATTGACATTCATTGCTATTGGATTAGTGATGACTGCGCTATCTGTATATCGTAGCACTTCTTACATGGTAGCATCCTTCCCTAAACCATACTATGACAATCAAAAAAGTCTACTGACTTTGCAGTATGCCTAGCTGGGAAAAGTTCCTCAAGATACAGAACTCTTGGTCTGCAATTCAGTATCAGAGTTCCTAAAATGCAAGTTCAGTACATTGTGACTGGTATTACTTTTATATCCCTGTGTTACACATGCCCTGGAAACAAAAGCATACTCAAAGGAAGTCCAAGGTGAAGTAAATTAAAAAGTTGTTACTTGCTTTATCTCCCTTTTGGAGATTCAAAATATAGACTAACTGAAATCCTGTTTTAAATTTTTGCACTCCAGAATTCCTTAAGCTTAGTTGATTGTAGACATTATTTCATGTGATGCTTACTAAAACATTTCTATTAACATTCATATCTTAGAAAAGCAGTTTGAAAATAATTCAAGTTCTATTTCTCCAACACGAAAGCTGGCATGTGTAGTTGTTGCCATTTTTAGCCCACAAAATGATGCTAGCTGAAAGACTAAAACATTGTGGTTATGTGCAAATGTATCTCACTGAGAGAGCACTTGGTTTCATGAATGAGGCCACGTCTTGACACCTTTGTACACATTCTTTCAAAATGAAAAGAAAATAACTGCAACAAATACTTTTCAAATAAGATTTCATAATAGAACATTAGTTTTAATCATTTGATGTGTTAATTAAATAAATTTTCACTAATGTGAAAATAAAAGCCTTTTTTGCCACCTTTTTAGGATGACAGATATTTTCTCAGTGGATCATTGGATGGAAAGCTCCGCCTATGGAACATACCTGACAAAAAAGTGGCTTTATGGAATGAAGTAGATGGTCAGACAAAGTTGATTACCGCTGCCAATTTTTGTCAGAATGGCAAATATGCAGTAATTGGGACATATGATGGTAGATGTATATTCTATGATACAGAGGTAAGACCCTTGTGGTTTTATAAAAGTTATTTGTATCCTATTTATACCATCTGGAGAATTTAATCGCCCTATCTATAAAATTGAGCAAAAATGCTGATATCTGAGACTTAGAACAAATGATCTTTGAGGTTTCTTCTAATTCTAGTATTTTTAATTTACAATTTTCTTTTAGCATTTGAAATACCATACACAAATACATGTACGATCTACTAGAGGGCGCAACAAGGTTGGAAGAAAAATTACTGGCATTGAACCTTTACCTGGAGAAAATAAGGTACTATATAGTATTCCAAACCATCTCTCTCCACACTGGTATGGATTCTTGAAAGTTAGTTTTAAAATTGGGCAAGAACATGGGATAATATTACTGTTTGTAGTATTGCTATTTACTTGGTTTGTGTATAACACCCTTTTGGTGTTATGTCTTAATTTACATTAAAAAGTGAATTTTTTAACTTTGCTTTGGTTTACTTTTAGATACTGGTAACCTCAAATGACTCCAGAATCAGACTGTATGATCTGAGAGACCTGTCACTGTCCATGAAGTATAAAGGTTATGTCAATAGCAGCAGCCAGATAAAAGCAAGTTTCAGGTAAATTGGCACTGAGAAATTCCTAAAAGTATGGTACTTCTTTACTCCCCATTTTCCATTATATGAGATTCTTAAGTCTTTATATTTTTATAACTGGTATCATAGAGTATCTTCATTATACATTGCTTACTTTGTCTACCTGTATGGTAAAGTAAGAAAACTATCCCTGTTGTACAAATAAAGAAACCAAAGCACAGAACATTAAATAATGACCTAGAATCATAGTTGTGAGAGACGTGCTTAGAAGATTTTTAGCTCCATAATGTTTGCTTTTGAACTTTTGTGTAAGCATTCAAGAAATACTCCACCCCACAATCACTACCATACATACTGTCTGATTCCTTTTGGTGTAGGAACTAAGAAAGCATTTTATAACCCATAAAGCAAAGTACCTTGTCATTATACCTTTGCTTGTCATTATTTGAACTCTTAATTTGGGATCTGTAAATTCTCCTGAAATAGGATTAGCTGCCTAGCTTTTCTTCTTTCTAATCCTTCTTTCAACTCACCTCAAACATTCATTATTTTCTTCTTGATTACCCAGTAATTACCCAGCCATTCAACTGTCTTCTGATATCCTTTAACTCACTATTTCTAGAATGGATTAATGAGCATCAGAGTTACCAAGGTTTGATGAAAATTCTAAGGTTAATAGAATCTTGGTTAGCATGATGAGGCTCTGGGTCAGATCCACAGCATTAATAATTAATCCCCAAAATGTGAACAATAGATGCCACCCCTATGTCTGAAAAGATTAGCTTGGTTATCCCCATAGATAGTATAATCATTATAAAAGTGTTTGAACAAATGAGTAGCAACAAGAAAACATCAAAAAAACCTGGCTATGCATCAAACCACATTCAGAATCTAGAATAAGCAGATGGCTTTAGTTCTCAACAATCTTACTCAGGTGTTGTTGTAGATATCTTAAATTAGGAAGCACTGATAGAAGGAAACCTTGATTTTTTTCTGTTTATTTTTTTGACCTGTCCTGCTCAAATATAGCCATGACTTTACTTACCTCGTTAGCGGTTCAGAAGATAAATATGTTTATATCTGGAGTACTTACCATGACCTAAGCAAGTTTACTTCAGTCAGGAGAGATCGTAATGACTTCTGGGAAGGTATTAAAGGTAAGCAAATGCAGCTTACATATATATGTGCCTTATTATAAAGGAGTAGAGATTTGTTGAGATCTCACTATGCCAGAAACATAGATGGACATATTTATGTCTTTCAACTATGTCAGATTTTGTGGAATATCAATACATGCATAAGTTAGGACAGTTTTGTTGGCTGCAATTTCCCAAGAAGTCCCAGTTTCCCTTGATAGCTGGCCACTGTCCAACACAGTTTCTTTTATGCCAAGGTTTAAGAATTATATCGAATTAAAAAAAAAAAGAATTACTATTTGCGTGGGAGTAGTGTGGGAGTTAGACCTCCACACATGACACTGTGCAAGTGTGGAGGCCAGAGGACAACTGTGTGGAGTCAATGCTCTCCTTCTTCCTTAAATTAGTTTCACAGATCAAACTCAGGTCTTCGATGCTAGTCTTGGGTGACAAGTCTTGGGTGACAAGAACCTTTACCAACTGGGCCATCTCACTGGCTCTTTTGTTCCAATGTTAATTACTAATATTGAGTTTCAAATCACAGCCTACACATGAAACAGTAATTAGTAGCTAATAGGTGGCTACAAAATGGTTAAAGAGGTCACAGAGTTCAAAGAGGCCTTGCTGGGGCAGAGGCAGATAGATGCAAAGAGTCACTGAGGCTGTTAGATAAGACATTAAGGAACACAACAGAAGAGCTTCCAGAGGCTCTGAAAAGCAAAGCCATAGCCACACTGTGAAAGTACAGGATGGAGAAACAGCTGATAGGCAAGCCAAGCTGGACACTTCAAGCAGAGCAGACTAAGCTGTGCTGAAGCTTATGGGACTATAGTGAGTTCTCTGTTTTTGGCATAGACCATGTGGTCAGGTAGCAGTTCCCTGAGTTTGTAACCATTATCATTAAAATAATAGCATCTGTCTTTTTATAGGGACCAGATAAGCATTCCCCACCTTTTGATGTATTCACAAAGTTCTGGGGCCTTTTTGTTTTTCTGATAAAGTTTAAATAAGCCATTGTAGTCATATATTCCAGTCTATGTTGATAACTTGATAGGGTCTGCCCTTGTAGATTTAATAACTAGGTATCAGTCTGTGCTGTATATGTGATGGTATCTATGTGTGCAAATAAGTCGTCCTGTCTCTGCATTTATATTCAAAATGGAGCCAAATGTTGCTTTCTAATACACAGCCACACAGAACAAGAGAGTAAAAAATTTAGAACAAGGCACAGCCTGAACTTCATAGATATATTGGAAGTTTAGTAATTATAACTGGATGTGTTTCATTGCTAACTGTTTTATATTCTATACCAAGGAATTGATCCTGACCTAAAATTTAAAAAGTTATGGAAGAGTAGAAACTGTGAGACAGTTTTTAGAAAATATTTCTGTGTTTCAAATTAGTCATATATATATATATAAAAGATATTTTACATATTCTCATTTTTGTCTTGATGCTTAGTATAAAATTTCTCAGTTATCTTGAAATAAATTTTTCCCAGCACATAATGCAGTTGTTACATCAGCCATCTTTGCTCCAAACCCAAGTTTGATGCTATCCTTGGATGTGCAGTCTGAAAAATTAGAAGGGATTGATAAATATGAAGATGCTGAAGTTTTGGATAGCACATCTACTGGTAGGTACCAGTTTTATTTATTTTGTTTGTTGTGGTTTTTTCCTACCTACGGTAAGATTTTCATGCATGTAAAAACCATTTCTTGTGTACAATATACCAATGGGTTGTTAGATATCCATATCTGAACATTCTAGTGACATATTTCTTGTAAGTTTTATACATTTAAATTCATTTAGGAATTTTGAAAAATTGGAAATTCATCATTTCTACAGACAGCATTCTCTAAAGAGAGATCATAATGATTGCTTAGCTAGTAAAGGCCCCTGCTGTCATGCATGACACCTGAGTTTGGAGTTTGGGTTGTCCCCAGGACCTATATAATAGAAGGAAAGACTACTCTTGACTATTCACACATGTAATCATATGCACTACACAGATAAGTGATATGATAAAATATTTAAATGAAGATATGCTTTTATAAATACAACTTTTTTATTTTTTTATTAGATATTTGCTTTATTTACATTTCAAATGGTATTCCCCTTTTAGCATTATCCCTACGAAAATCCCCTATCCCATCCCCTGTCCCTGCTGTTGACCCCCCCCCCCCAATTTCCTGACTAATTCCCCTATTCTGGGGAATCAAGCCTTCACAGAATCAGTGGCCTCTCCTCTCACTGATGTCTGAAATGGTCGTCCTCTGCTACATATGTCGCTAGAGCCATGGGTCCCTCCATGTGTACTCTTTGGTAGGTGGTTTAGTCCCTGGGTACACTGGTGCTACTGGTTGGTACATATTATTGTTCCTCCTGCAGGGCTGAAAACCTCTTCAGCTCCTTGGGTCTTTTCTCTAGCTGCTCCATTAGGGACCCTATGCTCATTCTATTGGTTGGCTGTGAGCCATGGGTATTTTGATCTACTTTCCAATAAAGATCAAAGTATCCACACATTAATCTTCTTTCTTCTTGAGCTTCATGTGGTTTGTGAGTTGTATCTTAGATATTTCAAGCATTTCGGATAGTATCCACTTATCAGCGAGTGCATACCATGTGTGTTCTTTTGTGATTGGGCTACCTCACTCAGGATGATATTTTCTAGCTCCATCCAGTTGCTTAACACTTTCATAAATTCATTGTTTTTAATAGCTGAGTAGTACTCCATTGTGTAAATGTACCACATTTTCTGTATCCATTTCTCTGTTGGGGGACATCTGGGTTCTTCTTTCTAGCTTCTGGCTATTATAAATAAGGCCACTATGAACATAGTGGAGTATGTGTCCTAATTACATGTTGGAACATCTTCTGGGTATATGCCCAGGAGTGTATAGCTGGGTCCTCAGGTAGCACTATGTCCAATTTTCTGAGGAACTGCCAAACTGATTTCCAGAGTGGTTTGACCAGCTTGCAATCCCACCAACAATGGAGAAGTCTTCCTCTTTCTCCACATCTTCTCCAGCATTTGCTGTCCCCTGAGTTTTTGATCCTGGCCATTATGACTGGTGTGAGGTTGTTTTGATTTGCATTTCCTTGAGGATTAAGGATGTTGAACATCTTAGGTGCTTCACAGCCATTCCATTTTCCTCCATTGAGGAATATCTGTTTAGCTCTGTACTTCATTTCTTAATAGGGTTAGTTGGTTCTCTGGAGTTTATCTTCTTCTGTTCTTCATATATATTGGATATTAGCCCTCTATTGGATGTAGGATTGGGAAAGATCATTTCCCAATCTGTTGGTTGCCATTTTGTCTTATTGACAGTGTCCTTTGCCTTACAGAAGCTTTGCAATTTTATGAGGTCCCATTTGCCATTTCTTGATCTTAGAGCATAAGCTGTTGGTGTTCTGTTCGGGAAATTTTCCCCTGTGCCCATGTGCTCCAGGAATTTCCACACTTTTTCTTCTATTAGATTCAGTATATCTAGTTTTATGTGGAGGTTCTTGGTTCACTTGGACTTGAGCTTTGTACACCAAGCTAAGAATGCATCAATTTGCATCCTTCTACATGTTGACTGCCAGTTGACTGACCACCATTTGTTGAAATTGCTGTATTTTTTCCGCTGGATGGTTTTAGTTCCTTTGTCAATGTTCAAGTGACCATAGGTGTGAGGGTTCCTTTGTGGGTCTTCAATTCTATTCTATTGATCTACCTGCCTGTCATTATACAGTTTTTAATCACTGTTGTTCTGTAGATAACAGTAGATTGAGGTCAGGTATGTTGATACCACCAGAAGTTCTTTGTTGAAAATAGTTTTTGCTATCCCGGGGTTTTTATTTTTTTTGTTATTCCAGATAAATTTGTAAATTGTTCTAACTCTAAGAAGTATTGAGTTGGAATTTTGATGGGGATTGCTTTGAATCTGCAGATTGCTTTAGGCAAGATAGCCATTTTAACTATATTAACCCTGCCAATCCATGAGCATGGGAGATCTTTACATCTTCTGAGATCTTCAATTTATTTCTTCAGAGACTTGAACTTCTTGTCATACAGATCTTTCACTTGCTTGGTTAGAGTCACACCAAGGTAGCCTCTTTATCCTTTGGGCATAGGAAGGCTACTGATTTTTTTGAGTTAATTTTATATGTAGCCACTTTGCTGAAGTTGTTTATCAGGTTTAGGAGTTCTCTGGTGGAAATTTTGGGGTCACTTAAGTATACTATCATATCATCTGCAAATAGTGATACTCTGACTTCTTCCTTTCCAATTTGAATCCCTTTAACCTCCTTTTGATGTCTAATTGCTCTGGCTAGGACTTTAAGTACTATATTGAACAGGTAGGGAGAGAGTGGGCAGCCTTATCTAGTCCCTGATTTCAGTGGGATTGCTTCAAGATTCTATTTACTTTGATGTTGGCTATTGGTTTGCTGTAAAGTGCTTTTACTATGTTTAGGAATGGGCCTTGAATTCCTGTTCTTCCCAAGACTTTGTTTTATCAATAAGAAGTGTTGGATTTTCTCAAATGCTTTCTCAGCATCTAAAGAAATGATCATGTGTTTTTTAAAATCTGTTTATATAGTGGATTACCTTGATGGATTTCCCTATATATTACCATCCGTGCATCCTTGGGATGAAGCCTAGTTGATCATGGTGGATGATCGTTATAATGATGAGTTCTAGGATTCAGTTGGCAAGAATTTTATTGAGTATTTTTGTATTGATATTCAGAAGGGAAATTGGGCTAAAGTTCTCTTTCTTTGTTGGGTCTTTGCATGGTTTAGGTAGCAGAGTAAATGTGGCTTCATAAAAAGAGTTGGATAGTGTTCCTTCTGTTTCTATATTGTAGAATTGTTTGAAGTGTATAGTTATTAGGTCTTCTTTGAAGGTCTGATTGAACTTTGCATTGAACTCATCTGGTCCTGGGCTATTATTGGTTGGGGACTATTAATGACTGCTTCCATTTCTTTAGGGGTTGTGGGATTATTTAGATCATTTATCTGTCCTGGTTTTAACTTTGGTACCTGGTATCGGTCTAGAAAATTGTTCATTTCATCTAGATTTTCCACTTTTGTTGAGTATAGGCTTTTGTAGTAGGATCTGATAATTGTTTGGATTTCCTCAGTTTCTGTTGTTCGTCTCCCTTTTCATTTCTTTTTTTTTTAATTCCACTTTTTTTATTTATTTATGTGAATACACTGTATCTGTCTTCAGACACACACTAGAAAAGTGCATCGGATCCCATTACAGATGGTTGTGAGCCACCATGTGGTTGCTGGGAATCGAACTCAGGACCTCTGGAAGAGAAGTCAGTGCTCTTAACCTCTGAGCCATCTCTCCAGCCCTCCCTTTTCATTTCTGATTTTGTTAGTTTGGATACTGTCTCTGTGCCCTCTGGTTAGTTTGGCTAAGGGTTTATCTATCTTGTTGGTTTTTTCAAGGAAACAGCTCCTGGTTTGTTTGATTCTTTGTATAGTTCTTTTTTGTTTCTACTTGGGAGATTTCAACCCTGAATTTTATTATATCCTTTCATCTACTCTGCTTGGGTGTATTTGCTTCTTTTTGTTCTAGAGCCTTCAGCTGTGCTGTCAAGCTGTTAGTGCATGCTCTTTCAAGTTTCTCTTCAGAGGCACTCAGAGCTAGGTGTTTTCCTCTTACCATTGCTTTCATTGTGTCCCATAAGTTTGGCTATGCTTTGCGTTCATTTTCATTAAATTCTAAAAAGTCTTTAATTTCTTTCTTTATTTCTTCCTTGACCAAGTTATCATTGAGTAGAATGTTGTTCAGTTTCCATGTGTATGTGGGCTTTCTTTTGTTTTTGTTGCTATTGAACCAGCCTTTGTCCATGGTGATCTGATAGGGTGCATGGAATTATTTCAGTCTTCATATATCCACTGAGGTCTGTTTTTTGAGTGAGTACATGGTCAATTTTGGAAAAGGTACTGTGAGGTGCTGAGAAGAAGGTATATCTTTTGTTTTAGGATAAAATGTTCTATAGATATGTGTTAAATTAGTTTGGTTCATAACTTTTGTTACTTTCACTGTTTCTCTGTTTTGTTTATGCTTCCCTGATTTGTCTATTGATAAGACAATAGGGTGTTAAAGTCTCCCTCTATTATTGTGTGGGGTGCAGTGTATGCTTTGAGCTTCAGTAAAGTTTCTTTTATGAATGTGGGTGCCCTTGTATTTGGAGCATAGATGTTCAGAATTGAGAGTTCATCTTGGTAGTTTTTCCTTTGATGAGTATGAAGTGTCCTTCCTTATCTTTTTTGATTACTTTAGTACATTTTGTTTGATATTAGAATGGCTACACCAGCTTGTTTCTTGGGACTATTTGCTTGGAAAAATTTTTCCCTCCTTTTAATCTGAGGTAGTCTCTGTCCTTGTGCCTGTGGTGAGTTTCTGGTTTGCAGCAAAATGTTGGATCCTGCTAATGTATCCGGTCTAGTAGTCTATGTCTTTTTATTGCAGAATTGAGTCCATTGATATTAATAGATATTAAGGAGTACTGACTGTTGCTTCCTGTTATTTTTGTTATTTGTGGTGGATTTATGTTTGTGTGTCTCTTTTTGGTTTGTCAAAAGAAGATTAATTTCTTGCTTTTTCTAGTGTGTTGTTTCCCTGCTTTTGTTATTATTTTCCATTCATTATCCTTTGAAGGGCTAGATTTGTGGAAAAATATTGTGTAAATTTGTTTTTTTCATGGAATTCTTGGTTTCTCCATCTATGGTAATTTAAAGTTTTGCTGGGTATAGAAGCCTGGGATAGCATTTGTTTTCCTATAGGGTCTGTATGACATCTGCCCAGGATCTTCTGGCTTTCATATTCTCTGGTGAGAAGTCTGGTGTAATTCTGATAGATCTTCCTCTATATGTTACTTGACATTTTTCCCTTTCTGCTTTTAATATTCTTTCTTTATTTAGTGCATTTGGTGTTTTAAGTATGTGATGGGGGAGGGGGTTTCTACTCTGTTCCAGTCTGTTTGGAGTTCTGTAGGCTTCTTTTATGTTCATGGGCATCTCTTTCCTTAGGTTAGGTAAGTTTTCTTCTATAATTTTGTTGAAGATATTTACTGGGCCTTTAAATTGGAAATCTTCACTCTCTTCTATACCTATAATCCTTAGGTTTGGTTTTATCCTTTTATCCTGGATTTCCTGGATATTTTTGGGTCAGGAGTTTTTTGCATTTTGCATTTTCTTTAACTGTTATGTCACTGTTTTCTATGGTGTTTTCTGCATCTGAGATTCTCTTTTCTATCTCTTGTATTATGTTGTTGATGCTTGCATCCATGACTCCTGACTTTTTCTCTAAGTTTTCTGTTTCCAGAGTTCTTTCCCTTTATGATTTCTTTATTGTTTCTACCTCCATTTTTAGATCCTGGGTGGTTTTTTCAATTCATTCACCTGTTTGTTTTTGCTTTCCTGTAATTCTTTGAGGCCTCCTACATGTTTACCTGTGTTCTCCTGTATTTCTTTAAGGGAGTTATTTATATCCTTCTTGAAACCCTCTATCAGCATCATGAGCTGTGAGATTTTAAATCCAAATCTTGCTTTTCTAGTGTTTTGGGGTATCCAGAACTTGCTGTTGTGGGTGAATTGCATTTGGATGGTGCCATGTTGCCTTAATTTCCATTGGTAATATTACTGTGTTTACCTTTCAACATCTGGTTATCTCTGGTGTTAGTCCTACTGTCTCTGACTGGTGCTTGTCCTTCCTGTGGGTCTGTAAGCCTGTCCCAGCACCTCTGGGTTACCGGCTTTCTGCTGGTACAGAGTGCTTTGGTGCCTCCCAGCTCCTGGGTACAGGTACAGCCTGGACGAACTCTGTCCCAGCTGCCACTCCTTTGTTCCCTGTGCTCCAGGCTGTACCCACCTGCTCAGTAGCTGGAGAGAAGATCTATAAATACAACTTTAATCAGCTTCTTCTAGACATTGATGGCAGAGACTTTGCATTATTTAATGTTGTGTTGTCAGTACCTAGTGTAGTGCTTGCCTGCTTTTAGTTGATGGTGCTCAGTAAGCATTTGCTGGCTGAATTAATTATTCAAATGAAAGCAAGGTTCTTTAGCTTTCTATGAATGCTGTTCTTCTTGAAATAGGCTATTCCCAGACCTGTAGTTTTGTGTCATCTGTAGCATATGCTATGAGAATGAGCAGTAATTTCAGTTATTCATTTTTCTTAAGGCAGGGTCTTAGCATGAAGCCCTGGCTGACATAGAACTTACTTTGTAGACCAGGCTGGTCTTGACTTCACAGAAATCTGCTTGCCAGTGCCTCCGTGTATCTGTACTAAAATTAATTTGAGGTATTTATAATGCTCGGAATAGAAATTGAAAAGAATCTGTCAAAAGTAAGATGAATGTACCAAGCAATTACATAAAATGTTCTGTGCTAGTCCTTAAGCGTATGATTAAGAACATGAATTTATGGACCAGTTACTAGAGAAAAATAAGCTTGTATTAGGAAATTCAGTCATAGAATACTTCCTTAAACAGTGTTGTGTCCTTCAGACAGAACTTTTAGAGATCCATGAAATCACAGCAGTAAATAGGAAGTACAAATGGGGCTGTTTTGTTTTGTTTTTTGAGACAGGGATTTTGTTTGTACCCCTTACTGTGTAGGACAAGACTGGCCTCACATCAGAGACCTATCTGCATACCTGACTGCTAGGATTGAAGGTGTGCACCACCATGCCTGGCATCAGAGGATGCTTCTTAAAGTACTGGGATTGCTGAAAATTTCTTAAGTACTTTCAATGAACTGTTCCAGTAATGTCATTTGTACCACCCATTCCACTTAATGTGCTGTTCTCTCTGACGAATATTCTTAGAAACAAGGATGAAGTCCAGCCTAGCACTTTTTTCAACCCAGATCATAATTTCTATGCTTTTATTAAATGCTTATTTGGAGAAAGTGTATAGTAAATATTTTTTAAAAGTTTCTCAAAACTATACCACATTAACAGTGTCTCATAGTCTCTCTGGATTCTTTGTGGAGGCACACAATTTTAATAGATTATATCCAAATTTTTATCTGTCTAGTTATATGTAAGATTAAAGTAGTAACCCAGGGTATGGTACCATAAAACACATCCAGTGGCCCTCTTTCTTTATTCCTTAGATTTGGAAGTTTAGGCTTTCCAATATTACCCCTACCCCAAGTTGAAGTGATCTGGTTTATACCATGTAATAAGAATTAAAGACAATATAGTGTAGTCTTCCTCTTTAACACAAGCCTAACTGGAGCTCACTATGTCCTTAGGCTGACCTCCTCAAACTCCTGCCTCACCTACATAGTGCTGAGACTCCAGCCAACATCTCATGTTTTTATTTATTTTAATTTTAATTTTAATTTTTATTTTTTCAACAAAATATGTATTTTTATACCAATCATAACAATGATTGACATGTTCTTAAATGAACATAAAAAGATAAAGTTTTTTGTTTGTTTGTTTGTTTATTTGTTTTATTTTTAGTAGAGCTTAAAATATTGGCTCTTACTGTGGTACAAACCCAAAATAACAATTTTTAGACACTGGAGTTCATTGTAATAAGGCTGTACTTCAATGTCCCTCACATCACCATAGTAGCTGAACTAAGAGTTGATAGTTCTGCTGCACCAAGGAATGAATTATAGACACAATTGTTTGGATACAGATTTCCTACTATAGTCAAAACTGTTTGACTTGAGTGATTGTCATCATTCTCAGCCCACAGGGAACAGGTTACATTCATTTAAGAAACGGTATGTGTATTAAGATGGTCTATCCACGAAGTCATTCATCAACTGTTTCAATGAACAATGGTTCTGCTTGGAGGGTGGCACAGAGATTAGATTAGGGTAACATTCTGGTTCATTGGCTGTGATGATTTTGAAAAGCATTCATCTCAGAAAAAGTAACTTATAAGGTCATCTTCTTCAAAATTGATACAATAATTATAAATATCAAGCAAAGCATTCAGTCTTACTCTTTGTTCTTCTCTTACAAGCCACCTCCCAAATTAATTGTCTATGTTTCGTTTGGCTATATAAATAATTTTGAAATATGTAAACTGTTCTGAAAACCATAGTATAGTGTAAAAATTCAAATAAAAAACCCTACTAATAGAGAGGCTGAGATAGGAGAAGCATGATTTCAGGACCATTATGTGGTACCCAGAAAGACACCGTCATGTACAAACAAGCAGAGAGTATATATGGGTTGTACAATATTGGACCTATTTCTTTAATTACCAAATTAGCCCATTGGGTGACAGCTAAGAGATTTCTAATTCCTCATATTTTTGAATTCCAATCGATTAGGATATGTTGGTAATACTAATTTTCATATTAAGAGATATTAAGGAACAGTGATTGTTACTTCCTGTTACTTTTGGTGTTAGACATGGAGTTATGTTTGTGTGGGTTTGTTGAAAGATTACTTTCTTGCTTTTTCTTACCTTTTTGTAGTTTCCCTCCTTGTGTTGGTGTTTTCTATCAGTTATCCTTTGTAGGGCTGGATTTGTGGAAAGATTGTGTAAATTTGGTTTTGTTATGGAATATCTTGTTTTCTCCATCTATTGTAATTGAGAGTTTTGCTGGGTCTAGTACACTGAGCTGGCGTTTGTATTCTCTTAGTCTGTGTGACATCTACCCACGATCTCCTGCCTTTCATAGTTTCTGGTGAGAAGTCTGGTGTAATTCTGATAGGTCTGCCTTATATGTTACTTGACTTTTCCCCTTGCCACCTTTTTATTCTTTTTTCTTAGATATTTGCTTTATTTTCATTTAAAATGGTGTCCCCTTTCTGTTACCCCTACGAAAATCCCCTATCACATCCCCCATCCCCCTGCTCACCATCTCCTCCAATTTCCTGACTCGCATTCCCCTATTCTGTGGAATCTAGACTTCACAGCACCCATGGTCTCTCCTCTCATTGATGTCTGAAATGGTCATCTTCTGGTACATATGCAGCCGGAGCCATAGGTCCCTCTATGTGTACTCTTTGGTTGGTGGTTTAGCCCCTGGGAGCTCTGGGGGTATAGGATGGTACAGATTATTGTTCCTCCTGATTTCCAGAGTGGTTTGACCAGCTTGTAATCCTACCAGCAATGAAGAAGTGTTCCTGAAGAGGCTGCAAATCTCATCAGCTTCTTGGGTCTTTTCTCTAGCTGCTCCATTGGGGAGCCTATATTCATTCTATTGGTTGGATGTGAGCCATGGGTATTTTGATCCACTTTCCAATAAGGATCAAAGTATCCACACTTTGATCTTTCTTCTTCTTGAGCTTCATGTTGTCTGTGAATTGTACCTTGGATGTTTTGGACTAATATCCACTTATCAGTGAGTGCATACTGTGTGCGTTCTTTTGTAATTGGGTTACCTCACTCAGGATATTTTCTAGCTTCATCCATTTGCATAACAATTTCATGAATTCATTGTTTTTAATAACTGAGTAGTACTCCATTGTGTAAATGTACCACATTTTCTGTATCCATTCGTCTCTTGAGTAACATCTGGGTTCTTTCCAGCTTTTGACCATTATAAATAAGCCTGCTATGAACTTAGTGGAGCATGTGTCCTAATTATATGTTGGAGCATCTTCTGGGTATATGCCCAGGAGTGTATAGCTGAGTCTTCAGGTAGTGCTATGACCAATTTTCTGAGGAACCGCCAAACTGATTTCCAGAGTGGTTTGACTAGCTTGCAATCCCACCAGCAATGGAGAAGTCTTCCTCTTTCTCTACATCCTCTCCAGCATTTGCTGTCCCCTGAGTTTTTAATCCTGGCCATTCTGACTGGTGTGAAGTGGAATATCAGGGTTGTTTAATTTGCATTTCCCTGATGATTAAGCATGTTGAACATTTCTTTAGGTGCTTCTCAGCTATCTGGTATTCTTCAGTTGAAAATTCCTTGTTTAGCTCTGTACCCCATTTTTCATAGGGTTATTTGGTTCTCTGGAGTCTAACTTC